>NC_081561.1:81871772-81892310 GCF_022355385.1 Mustela nigripes | reverse complement strand
AAAAATAAGAGGCAAGGCCAGATCACTGATGACACACAAAGGAAGTTCTGAAACTAACAAAAAGACACGTTGAAGGATTTTAGACTATAATACTATGACAAATTAAAGAGTTTTAAAAAATAACTTTGATTGTGGTTTGGAGGATAGAGTAGATGGGCTCAGGTCATGATCCCGGAGTCCGGGGATCGAGTCCCGCATCGGGCTCCCAGCTCCATGGGGAGCCTGCTTCTCCCTCTGACTTTCTCCTTGCTCATGCTCTCTCTCACTGTCTCTCTCTCAAATAAATAAATAAAATCTTTAAAAAAAAAAATCTTAAAAAAAAAAAAATAAGAGGCAAGGCCAGATCACTGATGACACACAAAGGAAGTTCTGAAACTAACAAAAAGACACGTTGAAGGATTTTAGACTATAATACTATGACAAATTAAAGAGTTTTAAAAAATAACTTTGATTGTGGTTTGGAGGATAGAGTAGATGGAAGTAGAAAGGGAAATTCTAAATGCGATGTGACCATAGAGGAGACAGTTTTCCTCAGGATAGTGGTGGCAGAACAGCTCTTGGGGACATGCTTGAGGAACAACAAGGAAACCAATACAACTGGAGCCACATGAACGTGGTGGAAATTACTAGGAGTTGATGTTAGAAGGAGCAGGAGGCTGGATCATAGTGAGGCTTGTTGGCATTGCAAGAACTTGGCTTTTTACTCTGAATGAAGTGGGATGCCATTGAAAGATTTTGGGCAGAGGAGTCACACAGTTTCATATTTTAATAGGACCATTCTGATTGCTGTTGAGCAAAAGTGGAAGTAGTGGTACCAAAACCAGGCAGGAGGACACTGGAGTAATCCAGGACAGAGATGATGGTGGCTTGGACCAGGACTGCAGTAGCAAAAGGTCTCCTGACTGAGCAGAAATGAAAAGAGAGACAAAGAGAGAAATAAGTATAACTCCAAGGGCTTGGGCTGAAAATCTAGAGGACTAAAAGCCATTAACTGAGATCTGAAATCCAGATTGTAGAAGAACTTGAACAATGTCAGCTTTTCCGAAATTTCAGTTAATCATGTCATTATGTCATGGTCTCCATGATTTTTGCATTAACCATACACTATTTATTACTTACTTGGTATTGAGATTGATGGACATTTTTCATGTTGCCTCATCCTAAACTCTACAATCTATGAGTTTATGAATCATAAATTTTCTTTATTCCCCAAAAGGTTTTATTTATTTATTTTTGAGAGAGAGAGAGAGTAAGCTCAAGCAGGAGGAGGGGTTGGGCAGAGGGAGAAGCAGACTCTTCACTGAGCAGGGAGCTTAATGTGGGACTTGATCCCAAGACCCCAGGATCATGACCTGAACCAAAGGCAGAAATTTAACTGACTGAGCCACTCAGGCACCTCCCCCCACCCTTAAAAGATTTTATTTATGAGTCATAAATTTTCTAATAAGCATGGTATTTATAACTTTTAAAAAATATTTTATTTTATTTATTTATTTTAGGAGAGGGAGAATGAGATAGAGAGACAGAACAAGCAGGGGGAGGAGCGGAGGAAGAGGGAAAAGCAGACTCCATTTTGAGCACGAGCCCGACTTGGGCTCCATCTCATGACAAAGAGATCAAGACCTGGGTCAAAATCAAGAGCTGGTTGCTTAACTGATCGAGCTACCCAGCTGTCCAAATCTGTAACTATTGAAAGTATTTATCTGTATATCTTTCAAAATCAACTTGCTTACCCCTCATGAAGCATGGACCACATTTGTAGAATTAATGTTTTATTTTTTTATTTTTAAAAAAATAATAAAAAATGGACATTTTTCATGTTGCCTCATCCTAAACTCTACAATCTATGAGAGGAACAACAAGGAAACCAATACAACTGGAGCCACATGAACGTGGTGGAAATTACTAGGAGTTGATGTTAGAAGGAGCAGGAGGCTGGATCATAGTGAGGCTTGTTGGCATTGCAAGAACTTGGCTTTTTACTCTGAATGAAGTGGGATGCCACTATATTTAAAAAAATTTAAAAAAAATTTTTTTTAATTTATTTGACAGAGATCACAAGTAGGCAGAGAGACAGGCAGAGAGAGAGGAGGAAGCAGGCTCCCTGCTGAGCAGAGAGCCTGATGTGGTCTCAATCCCAGGACCCTGGGATCATGACCTGAGCCAAAGGCAGAGGCTTTAACACACTGAGCCACCCAGATGCCGCTTTTTTAAAATTAAAAAAATTGGTGGCGCCTGGGTGGCTCAGTGGGTAAGCCGCTGCCTTCGGCTCAGGTCGTGATCTCAGAGTCCTGGGATCGAGCCCCGCATCAGGCTCTCTGCTCAGCAGGGAGCCTGCTTCCTCCTCTCTCTCTGCCTGCCTCTCTGCCTGCTTGTGATCTCTCTCTGTCAAATAAATAAATAAAATCTTAAAAAAAAAAAAAATAAAATTAAATTAAAAAAATTTTTTAAAATTAGAATTAATGTTTTAAACAATAGAAGATCGCTGACTCTTTTGGAGTCTAAATGACGTAACAGGAGCTGGACTTTAGAGAAAATTCATTTGGTGGCTATGGTGGAATGAACAACTTTGGCCATTGTGGCACATAGGGAGACAAATTTAAAGCAGAATATGGCTTGGCATAATAAATCAGAACATGAAGAGATGTTTAAAGGAAATTTTATGATGAGATGTGGGAGCAAAGGGAGAAGATAATGTCAGAAACTTGGGTTAAATAAATGACAACTATATCTAATATCTTAAACACTTTTAGCTTTCTAGAGGCACAAGGAAACCATCTCCTGAAAATGAGATTTTGGGTGATGTTAGTACAAGTGTTTAGGGATGTGGACTTCACTTAAAAATGGGCACGTTCTATAAAGATGAAGAAATTGTATGACCCAAAGCCTAGCTTCTTGATTTTCAGCACACGAACACTACAACGTTAGCCAGGTTCTGGAGAGACCCAGACACTCAACTCAGTGGATGCTCATCGTTATTAAACATTTTATAATCTGTGTTTTACAAAACGGACAAATGCAATCTACATTTCAGACTATTTGATGGTCTTTCTAAGGGAAACTAGCAACTGTGGCTCCTGCTGAAATCCTTTTATAATGCAAAAGTTGAGAGTCACTGATCATGAACAAATGAACAGAATCACAAGCACGTATTTCTATTTTCCCTTGGTGTCTTGTGAGCTCTGTTAAAACTGGAGCTTGCCTAGAGTCTGTCTCTGTCTGCTCCAGCCACATACATAAGTTCTCAACAAATGGTTGTTGTGATGGCTACCTTCTAGAAGAGTTGAGTATTGGCTCTACTAATGGAAATGTTGAATTGCCAGGAAAATGTTTTATTAAAAAAAAAAAAAAAAAAGAGTCCAAGAGTTTTTTGGATTGGAGTGGACTCATCTGATCAGCTCATTATGAGTTGTACTTTGAGAGCAGAATGAACCTCTGAATCAGTGTCAGCAATAGCACTGCATACCTGGGTCAATCCAAATATGTACTTTCAGCTGTCCGTTTTCTTGTGCAACGTTCTTTCTTAATGTGTTGTGTAATGTATTTGTGAGAAAATACGAATAGCTGGTAGCAAGAGGGCTTTACCCTGAAAGTTTCTTCGGTGATACCACATATGAGGATCTGAGCTTATGGAAGGTCTCTAAATTTTAACTATGATTATGTCATATTTTCCAACATACGTGGCAATATTTGCCCTCTATCCTGAGTGTGGGTGCGCTGGACACTTTTACAGCTGCAGTCTATGAACGTGCTGTTATATTACCAAACAGAACAGCAACACCAGCTCCAAAAGAAGAAGCTTCGCTCCTGATGAACAAGAACATAGATGTTTTGGAGAAAGTAGTTAGGGTGTCTGTGTGGCTCAGTTGGTTAAGCGACTGCCTTCAGCTCAGGTCATGATCCTGGAGTGCCAGGATCAAGTCCCACATTGGGCTCAGCAGGAATTTTGCTTCTCTCTCTGACCCTCTCCCCTCTCATGCTTTCTGTCTCTCTTTTTCTCAAATAAATAAAATCTCAAAAAAAATAATAATAAACTGGCCACCAGACAGATATTATGCCCTTGCTTATGGTCGTTGGGGTACTGTAAAGGAAACTTGAAACTTGGAAAAAGTGTGGGTATTTCGGATTTATGAAGAAACTTTTTTGCTGTCACTTGTTTTGAACAGGGTGCATAGATCACTGTTACTCCAGAAGATGGAATTTATGCCTGGGTCTTCACAAGAGAGACCATTTACCCCTATCTGGAAGATATCCCAGACCCTGACGTGAACTGGATTCCATGTAGCAATTCCCCAGAGGTAATGTCATTACCCTTTGATTTTTGAACCCAAACTTGTGATACTGTAAAATACATATAACAAATCCATTAAGCTTGACTAGTTTTCTTGCTGGTAATCAATCTATGGCTCTGGACTTACAAGCCTCTAATGCCTCATAATATGTACCATCTGGCATGACGTGAGACGATGATGCTTGGTTGGTTATTTATTATAGTCTTCTTAATGAACAGTAGGTGCATATAGAGTTTTTATAATGTGCTTAATTGGGTTTCAATAAAATGAAAAAGTTGTAATATCTGGGACCTCTGATCCCAGATAAAGGAAGTTCACCCATAAACACTTGCCTCCTTTGCAGGAATGGTAAAAAAGATAAATGAGCTTATGTTTCCAAAGAGCTTCAAAGCTCTATCACTATCATGTGCAATGTGATCAGTAGAGTGAGTGGGAATTGTGAGACCACAACCCACCACCTCCTAGTTGAGTGATGTTTGGCAGATACCTATGCACTTGACCTCTTGGTTTCTTTATCCATAAAATGGAGATAGTAGACAAGACTGTCAAGTGAAGTAATACACATAGAATCTAAACACTGTTGTGCTGTCACCAACATCAGCTGTCACTGTTATCTCTTTTTAACAAAAAGAACTGGATCTGCACATCTTTGTTTTCTTGTCTGAGAGATGTAAGTAATTATTAATAGCTGTAGTTTCAGCATGACTTTCTTAGGAAAAATCTGTATAAAACTTAAAAAGGATCGAAGAAGTTACTGTAGGTGTATTTACTTTGTTAAATAGTTCATATGTAATTCCTTCAACAGGCAAAATCTATGCATTATAAAGTAATTTAATTTGCAGATTAAATTAGCAAACCTATACACATCTGCTCAGAACTATATCTGTTGAGCACACACACACAAAAGGAACGTCTTTAATAATTTTGACATTTGAAATTGACTGGGCAGTCAAGTCCAGTGCTGCAACATGGGAGCTCTACTGTGTGAGTCAGTCTCGCCCCAGGATTTTCATCTTTGGAAAAATATTCTCTGAGTGTTGTAAGGTCTGTGTTTACAGGAACCAGGTAACTATAATCCAATGTTTATTTGGTTATAAGTTTTTTTCCAGAGCAGGAAGGACTCATTATTTGCAATAATTCAAGAAGCTGATACTAAAATTCACTCTATTTTCCTGGGCTAATAAAACTGACTTTCCTAGGGCAAAGATGTCCCGAAGCCTAGTAATTAATCTCAGATGAATTATTTTAAGTTGGGAAGGTAGGTGACCAATGAAATTTTAACTTATTAGCGTCTTGCAGACATTTATTCAAATGGTAAGCTTTCAACTCTGAGTTATAAAAGAAGAAATCCAATATTTAATATAATTGTAATATTGGTTAAAAAAAGCCACCATTTCTTCCCTACTAATATTTATCTCTAAGGGAGATATTAGAGGGCCACATGCCCATCCCTGTGTATTTAAATACTATCATTTAGAATATTGACATGTCCTATACATCCTTGAGCTTTACCCTTGAGAAACTAACAGGAGAAATACCTTAATTATTTATCAGAAAAAAAGAAAGAAAGAAAGACATGTGGTAGTTTTATTGAAGGTCTTAGTGAATGTCAGCATTAACAGTATTGCCCTGTTTTTCCTAAGGGCGGGAAAGAAAAGAAATGGTCTGAAGCAATAGTCATAAATCTGTAAAGATTTATGTAAAGATAAATTTATGTAAATTTATGTAAAGATAAATTTAAAGATTAGCTCAACATGAACTGTAGAGGAGCTGAGAGATGATGGAGAGAACCCAATGGCTTCTAAAGGCAGTGAACCCATCAGTTTCCTGGGTTGTCTTCTTGTAGTTACAGAATCCATATTGGCCATTATTTTTTTATTGAGTACCTACTTGGTTCCAGGAACTGTACCTGGTACACTATACATATTATCCCATTCAATATATGTGGCAGGTGTAACTATTTCCCTTTTATTTTTTTTTAAGATTTTTATTTACTTATTTGACAGAGAGAGATCACAAGTAGGCAGAGAGGCAGGCAGAGAGAGAGAGGAGGAAGCAGGCTCCCTGCTGAGCAGAGAGCTGGATGCGGGACTCGATCCCAGCACCCTGAGATCATGACCCGAGTCGAAGGCAGCGGCTTAACCCACTGAGCCACCCAGGCACCCACTATTTCCCTTTTACATATCAGGGGAAGAAAGGAGGCTTAAGGTCTCATATTTATAATTAGCGTGGCAGAAATTCAAGCACAGGTAATTTCCATTTGAGTCCTGTAACTTAATAGACTCTGAGTGCCTGGATGTGCCATATTATAATTGAAATTACCAGTGACCAGTGAATCCACTCCTTTGACAGAATGCTCTGGATGCTAAATTTTTTATTTTTTTCTGCATATCTGTCTCTATAACTTTTATCTTTCTTCTGCCTTTATTTTATGTTCATACATATGACTCAGTCCTTCAGATTAGAGCCTTTCAGATATTGGAAACCACCTATCATTCCACCCATTTCATCACCTCACTCCCTTATTTCTCCGATAATGCCCCCAGTGTGGATGGATTTGACACTACTTTGAGAAGCAATTTCATAGTATGTATTTATCTTGGGGCTTCTCATGAGCACCCTCTAGGGCAGGAAGGAAGCTTTTATGTTGTACTGACAGAAGAGGAAACTGAGCCAGCATAATGAAGCCCTTTTCTTTCTCTTTTCCTCCCTCCCTTCCTTCCTTTCTACCTCCCTTCCTTCCTGAAATATTTTGAGTACATCATGCTGCGTTTGCTCTCTATGGAATATAATTGACATAATATTTATTGCTTCCTAGTAAAACTATGACTTGAATTATAAAAAAGATCCTCCTCATTAGAAGAGTATGTTGGGTGCCTGGGTGGCTCAGTCCATTGAGCATCTGACTCTTGGTTTCCGCTCAGGTCATCATCTTGTGGTCATGGGATCAAGCCCTGAGTTGGGTTCTGTGCTCAGCAGGGAGTCTGCTTAAGATTTTCTCTCTCGTCTCCCTCTGCCCCTCCCCTTGCTCTCTCTCTCTCTCTCAAATAAATAAGTAAAATCTTGAAGGAGGAGGAAGAGGAGGAGGAGGAGGAGAGTGTGTTCTATTTCAACTCCTTCATTTAACCGTCTGGAAGCACTTTCTGAGAGAAAGCATTGCTTCTCTTCTTTATCCTCTTCATCCACCTTCTTTCCTGTGCTTCAGTCTCACATGGCAGTTGAGAGTCTGGTACACTAAAATAGATTAGCTTTTAGGGGGCCTGGGCAAATCAGGTGAAGGAGTGAGAGGTACAGGCTTCCAGCTATGGAGTGAATAAGTCATGGAATAAAGGCACAGCATAGGGGATGTAGTCAGTGGTATGGTGATAGTGGTGTATGGTGCCCAATGCAGCTGCACTGGTGGTGAACACAGCATAGTGTATAGAGTTGTCCCATCATTATTTTCTACACGTAAAACCAATGTAATATTGTGTGTCAATTATACTTCAAAAAATAAACAAAATAAAAGAGATCAGTTTTCATAAAGATGAAGATTATGTTGCTTGTGAAATGTTAGATCTTTTCTGATTAGGTTCTTAACCTAGAGCTTGTGTTCTAACTAACAGGCAAATAAAGTGCCATTTTGGAAGATTAGAAATCACTAAAATATAGTAAGCTTGAGGCAATATGTATAAGTTAGGTTTGGCTACACCCCGGTGCAACAAAGTCTCAACTGTCTGGCCAAGGGCAACTCTATCTACATTGTAGCAAATACTGTGGCAAGAAGTCATACAGTGCCAGTGACCCTCAGTGTCCTCATGGTGGTTGTTACCAATACAACACTGATGTGGTGTTTGATTCTGAGGGTGGGCTGGTGGCACGCTATCGTAAGGTGAGAATTTCTTCATTTGCTTATCTGTGGTATATGGTATGTATATATACTCTTCTGTTGAATGTGGGTGAAACAACTATAGTGAATGAATTTCTTAATTATTATGTTTTAGTTGAACAGGGGTTTTTATTTGCCTTGGTCTCATATAAGGGTTCTGAGTTTGAATTAATTATTAAACAGAATATGGCAGAATATTGAAACAATGGGATAATATTCTCACAAGAATTTTAATAGTCTCTGAGAAAGAAGGCGAAATGTAGTTTCATCCATGATTTAATACCAAGGTTAGTTTTCTGGCTCAGTTTGTTAATATTTTACTAAGCTGTAGTCAGTCATTCATTCCATTAGGGCTTGTCTTTTCTTCTCTCTCTTTTTAAAATTCAAGTAAGTTCTATGCCCAGAGTGGGGCTTGAACTCATGACCTAGAGATCAAGAGCCATATGCTCTACCAACTGAGCCAGCCAGGTACCCCCATTAGGACAGTTTTTATTGCAACAATAGAAAACTCTAAACAAATTTACTTAAAAACACTCCATGTAATTTCCTTATGTTATCTGAAAAACTGTAAAACATACGAAGGGTGGCTCTAGTTTCAGATGTAGTCTATCCCTCAGAGGCTTTAAAGATGTCAACCGTTCCTCTAGCTCTCTCAGCCTGTCCTCCAGCTCTTACTCAGGCTGTCTTTTAGAGGCCACATAGTGCCCAACACAGAGCTTACATTCTGTAGCAGCAAAATTGAGAGGAAGAGCGCATTTCTTACTCTTAGAACACTGGCGAAAGGCTCATCACACCATGAGTCCAGTTAGGTTTTCTGCCGTCCTTGAGCTGATCACTGCAGGAGGGAGGATCATCTACCACCCAGACGGAGCAGGGAGGAGTCAGCTATCCTCTCTGAAGGGGAGGACATGTTGCCAGAATATGTGTAAGTACACATTGAGCCTAATCAAGACCTGAGCAAATACTCCTGAGCCCAGGCAAAGTGGAATTTGGGAACCATAATCAAGCTGGGAAAATCACAAATGGCTTACTGCTTAGCAAGGTTTCACTATGACATTGTCTAAATTCAGTTTAAATTTAAATGTACTTCATTTATATAAACTTAGCAGTATCATAGGGAGATATGGCAAAGTTAATCTTACTAACAAGAATTAGACTTCACACTGCCAGTGCTGTTGGTATTTAAAGAATATACCAATAAAAAATCTGAAATTTGTAAGGTTCAAAATTTCAACCTGTGATGTTAAGACAGAAATACTCACTTTTTGAATATCATTTGTAGATATGATTTCATTCGTTAGTTGAGGGAAACTGGTTTTTGATCAATATCATGGTAATAAAACTCACAGTGGTGGCTGGGTGTGATGCATACAAATCTTTTGTGTAATTGTTTTAAATATGTACATCAGCATGAAGGGGAAAAACTTTATGGATACAGAGCACCTCTATTTGGCAGTTTTCTTACTAATTTTCCCCTTCTTTGCTTTTTGTTAACAGTACAATCTTTTTGCACCTGAAATTCAATTTGATTTCTCCAAGGATCCAGAATTTGTGACTTTTGACCCTCCCTTTGGGAAGTCTGGCATTTTCATCAGCTTTGACCTTTTCCCCATGACCTGGTGTAGTGGTGGTTGATCTTTACGTTGACAGCATTCTCTACCCTGTGGCATGGTACAACATGCTGCGCCTTCTCTCAGCTGTTCCCTTCCACTCTGCATGGGCCAGAGCCATGAGATTGCTGCAAATACCCATAACACCATTGTGCACGTGACAGGTAGTTCACACCCATCCCGAACCCGCTGGCCATTACAGTCTCAGGAAATCTTCACTGATTTTCAATCCACATTTTTCTTTAATAATGCTTTTATGAGCTTTAATGTCACAAAATTAATAATAGCGTGGATTTCTGTACTGACATTATTTAAAGAACATTATCCCTGAGTACAGAAGGAGGTGGATGTTATTATCTCAATTTCATATGAGGGAAAATTGGAGTTAAAGAGAAGTCAAGGGGTGCCTGGGTGGCTCAGATGATAAGGCATCTGTGTTTTGGCTCAGGTCATGATCCCAGGGTCCCTGGATGGAGCCCCGTATCGGGCTCCCTGGGAGCCTGCTTCTCCCGGTGCCTCAGCCTCTCTCTCTCTCTGTCTGTCATAAATAAATAAATAAAATATTAAAAAAAAAAGAAAAGTCAAGTGACATAAACAAAAGGAAACAAAACAACACAAAAAACCAAGGCCAGATTTAAAGAACTTTGCAACAAGCATCCATTAGTCATATTGAAATATATCTTATTGAGGTGATAAAATTTATTTAAACTTAAGCAGATCTTTAGAATTTATCCTTCATAGCGTCTGCGTTCGAGGTAAGGCAGGCTCCTCTCTTGATTGCTTGGTTACTTGTTGATTCAGTGGAAGAAACTTAACCACAAATTAAGACAGGTCGGTGGGGAGCTAAAATTATTCTTTGTATTTGGGGAGTTTTCTAATTGTTAAGTTGGCTGAAAAGGGGGTAGTTTACATAAAAAAGACAAGCCACCCAAGTCAGTTGATAATTTCAGATCATTATGGGGGGTGCAGAGTCAAATTGGAACTATGCCAGTGTAACAAGCTATCTCCTTGATTATCCTGAAAGTGCTTACGGCTTGATATAGTTGTACCTATTTTCTAATGAAAATGATTCCATTTGTTTGAGACCATGCAAAATTTGGAACCAGTATTTGTGTGACTTTACGTTCACTTCTGTAGGGAGTGGAATCTGCTCATGGGAAGTGGTCCAAGGGAACAGAGAGTTGGCCTGCTGACTTCAGTATTGAAGTCCAGCTTCCAAATGAACCCACCTACCCAGAGGCTGTGGACTGGAGTGCTTATGCCAGAAGCTTCAAGCCTTTCTTGTCCCAGCAGTCAGATTTTCCGGGAATGACTTATTTTGGTGAGCTCACCTTCACTGAGCTTAAGAGAAACAAGGGACATTACACAGTTTGTCAGAAAGTCCTGTGTTGTCACTTAACTTACAAGATGTCTGAGAAGTGAACACATGAGATGTATGTATTAGGGGCTGTTGATGGACTGCACATGAAGATCAATATTACTTGAGGGAAAAAATGCTTCAGTGTATTAGAATAGATATTTTTATGTATTAGTTTTTTCTTTTTCTTTTTTTTTTTTTTTTTTTAACTAGACCATCACTGCATTTCTTTAAAAATTGTGCTGGATTCAATTAGTTGGTATAATGCTAACATTGATTACTGAAGTTTTCCCCCCAGAATGCCTTATTTGTTTAGCTTGGCTGCAAAAGAAAACACAAAGCAGATTGATCCATTCTTGGCCATCCAGACTCAGGAAGTTTAAAAGGCTGCAACTTCTCTGCTTTCTTGTTTTGTGTCAGGTGGCTTTAGAGCAGTTGTGTTCCAAATGGTCTTCAACTGGAGTCCAGAATAGGAACTTCATTTCTCACCACAAGGCCATTTCCCATCACGAGTCCAGAATAGGAACTTCACTTCCCATCACAAGGCAGTGCAGTCAAGATGTGTGAATGATTTATAATAGATTGGTTTTAAACAAATATCTTATTAATAATTTCAAATTAGAATTAGAAATCTTACAGGATTTTTTCCCCATCGGTGCCCTGGGATCTCGGTCATGCTGCTTTGAACAAGGAGGAGGTAGACCAGATGGAGTGATGAGCAGCAAAGCAAGGTTTACTGAATGAGAGCAAAGTGATAGTACAAAGCTCCCAAAGAATCAAGGGACCTGAGAGGGTGGGTTGCCACTGGTGTTTCTAAGTGTAGGGGTTTTTATGAACTTGCTGGCAGGCTGTTTTCATCTTATTAACCCTCCCTGCACCTGTCATCCAATCAGATTTTTTGTCACAGGGGAAAGGGTGGAGGGCTCTTTCCAGGGTGGTGTAAAATCCTTTCAAGGGTGGTTTCCTTTTAGGGTGGGGCCCTTCTCCCAGCTTGCCTCCCAACTATCCTTCATCAGAACTCTCTCTCAGGAGGCGTGGGTGGGAGGCATGGGTGGCTCAGTTGGTTAAGCTATAAGTTCCGCTCAGATCGTGATCCCAGAGTCCTGGCATCAAGCCCCACAAGGGGCTCCTGCTCAGTGGGGAGTCTGCTTCTCCCTCTCTGTGTGTTGCTCCCCTGCTTTGTGCTCTCTTTCTCTGACAAATAAACATAATCTTTCAAAAAATAAAATAAAAAAAAGTATCTCTAATTATGAGCAATGGTGCTCTGAATTTTTAAAATCTAGTTTATTGTTTTACACTTTATTAAAAAAGAGTTAATCTTGACCCACTGAATTGATTTTAGGATTCACTAATGGCTATGACCTGCAGTTTGAAAAGACTGCTTCGGAGGTGTAGGAAACAAAGGCTGACCACACCAAGATGAGCCATTTTAGCATGAAGATTATTGTGAGATAAAAAGAAATCAAAAGTCCGCAGACTCAGAAAAAGCTCTTTATCTCCCCCACAACTGCCTAAGAAGAATTCAGATAGAAGATCTCCTCTGGGAGAAGATCTATCACTGTAGATAACTCTGACTGTGTTGTAACATGAATGAAGAGTGACAGATAGGGAGGAACCAAACCCCTCACAAGGCCTATTTGAACAAATTATCTCTGTCCCTTGTTTCTGAGTGGCCCTGCAAACATTTGTTTACCAAATGGTTATTCTTTTTTTTTTTTCTTCCTCTGAATTGCATTCCATCTCTTTGAAGTCCTAGACCCCTATGCCCTTCTCCTTACTTCAGAATGACATGTGTACCTCATTTCACCTGACTGCCTTTGGAATTTCCACGTCTGTGTGGATTCCCCATAAGTACAAAATTCAATTAGACTTTCTCCTGTTAATCTGTCTCATGTCAACTCAGTTCTTACTCTGACTAGAAGGACCATAAAGGGGACATGAAAGTCTTCCTCCCTGACAGATGCAACTTAACAAATTTTCCTCTATTCCTTGAGATTGTGTCTCTTCTGGAGAAAATATTTCCAAGATTTCTGACCTCTTCTATCTCTCCTTTGCTAACATAGATATGCACATTAATGAAGTGTCAAACCGCTGACCTGAGAACTTGTGGGGAGTCTGTGGGGTCAGCTTTCACCATGTTTGAAGAATTCTCCCTTAGTGGCACATTTGCCACATATTATGTTTTCCACAGATCATTCTCAGTGGAAGTCAACTTGTTCCTGAGAGACATGATGAAGTAGGAGGAATTCAGGATGATAAATTTCTTTGAGCAGATCGGGTAGACTTGGCATCATGAAAATCTTTGAAATTATGAAGCAGTTTTGCAGTGCTGTGACTCACATTATATGGCAAAACTTTAAAGGCAAGGGGGACCTATAATATGGAAGCAAAGTTGTGGTTCTAGATGTCTTTTTTTTTTTTTTTTTTAAGATTTTATTTATTTGTCAGAGAGAGAGGGCACAGGCAGGCAGAGGCAGAGGGAGAAGCAGGCTCCATGCTGGACAAGGAGGCAGATGTGGGACTTGATCTCAGGATGCTGGGATCATGACCCGAGCTGAAGCAGCTGTTTAACAGACTGAGCCACCCAGGCATCCCAGTTCTAGATGTCTTTAGGCTGTGATGGAAAATTTGGGGTTCATTTTTCTACATAAATGTGGGGTTGAGATCCAAGGCAATAGTAGGGATATGGAGAATTATAAAAAGAAATTACTTGTGGATAATGGCAACTAATGTTCTCTTTGTTTGTGTGGTGTAGAAGGCCCAAGTTAAATGCACCTATAGCTTGCTTCATGGATATGTTATTTTATGAAGTTGTTATAATAGGAGCAATAATGATACTATTTCATGAGTTAAAAGAATTTTTTAATACATTTTTTTAAACCACCTCTGCCATAGTTTACTTGATGCACTTTCACCCAGCTCGCTCTCTTATTCGACCTTTAAATCTGGCACGTGGGTCTTCTGACACCGAATCCTGTGTGTGTGTTACTATTTTAGTGAGGTTGTTGGAGAAGAGCCTCTGGGCTGGAAACCAAAGCTCTGCATTGGAGTCAATCCTTTGATTTCTTTGATCAGGTTTCAGGAGATGGATGTCCCAGTGATGAAGTCCCAGAACCTAAGTCAGGTTCTGTGGGGTGAGGAGGTTCGGAGCTGATGACTAAAGAAAGAATTCTTAAGACGTCGTTGGTGCAAAAGGTGATTTATTAGAGCACGGGGACAGGGCCCGTGGGCAGGCGGAGATGCGGCTGCCCCAGGTTGTTAGGAGTGGTTGGTTATATACACAGGAGTTGGGTAGGTGAGGACAAAGGGGTGTTCAGAAGGGCTGTTGGGGCAAAGAATACTATCAGAATATTGAAGGCTTAGTTACTATCAAGTAAAGACAATTGAGAGTCTCCTGGTGGAATGTTACATTCCTGCTATCAAGCATCCCTGTTAATGAGATTTAGGTTTAAAGACAATTGGGAGTCTGGTGGAATGTTACATTCCTGCTATCAAGCATCCTTGTTAATGAGATTTAGGTTTAGAAGAAATTTAACTTTATTTACTTTTCCTTCTCCCTCCACCTCCTTTGGTTTTTATGGAGGGGAGGGTGACATTAGGCTTGAGGAACTGAGTTCTGTGTCTTTGGAAATTGGGTTATTGATAAGGTAACTTCTTTGTTGTAATCTCAAGGACATTTGCAAACCAAGGGAGACTCCTGTCTTGTAGGATTGTGATCTCAGCAAGTTAACTATTTATTTTATGGCAGTCAGGGGTGCCTGAGGAATGCCACACCTATGGAGGGGAGCGGATGAAGGGGGGGGGTGCAAGGCGCCAGCTCTTGCTTTGTCCTCAGCCAGCCTCCTGCTCCCTCATCACCAGGAGCCAGAGCGGAGCTTCTGTGCCCGTCTGAGTTCGGGTCCTGTATGGGAGAGTGTTTGAGAAGGAGCCTCCGCACTTAGGGCAAGGACCTGGGAGATGATCATGAGCCCCTCCCCCCGGCACACTTTCAGGATTGCACTGGCAAAGAAAAGGAGAAAAAACAAAACAAAACAAAACAAAACAAAACAAAACAAAAAACCCGCTTCATGTCTGTTTAGAAGAGCTGTCACAAATTGGCCAAAACAACAAACTTAAAATTTAAAAAGCAGTGGATCTGTCTCACGTGTTTGACATTTTACATATTTGATTTAGCACAGACTCATTTGTGGGAGGTGCCTTTATCCTCCTTGGAGAGGTGACGTAAGTCTGCGTAAGCGTGGGTGTGTATATGTATTTAAATGGAATATGTATTTAAATAGAGGGGTGCCTTAGAAAACTTATGTATTAACTATTCTAATGAATGCAAATGTCTTTCTATCATTTGTCAGCACACCAGGGTGAACACCAAATATGCAGAGGGTAATTGATCCTAGCTGACTAAGACACAGAAAGTTGAAAAACAAGGTCCTCTTGTAATTATGAATAACTTTTTAAAAAGTTATGAATAACTTTTTAAACTAGTTAAAAGTGTGGCATTATCTCTTTATTCCACTCTTAAGTTGTACTTGTATGGAAATTAGTTACTTAGAATGGAAATAAAAAAAAATAAATGACCTCCTTCAGACCACACCCTGTTCCCTTCTGACATTGTTCTATTGTAAAAGAAAGCCTCACCCTGGATACTCAGATTTGTGGCAGTCTGAGCTAGCCAGGGAGCCTCCATATCAAGGGCCACCCTCTCACCTTTCCCCTAGTCACTGTTGGTGCCTCAGTCCCAGGGTCCTCAGCTCTTTTTCTCTCCATTGGTCACTGATTAACTCTGGGAAGAGATAAACAGGACGGCTGGGGAGCTCTCGGGTTCATGTGGGAGTGGTTGAGGTTCCCTTGGAGGTGGAGACACCTTTTTCTCACAAAGGATAGGACGATTGCTCTCCTAGACTTTTCCCAGATGTTTATTTCCATTCCATTTAATTCTTCACAGTTCTGGTAGGCTAGAGATATTCTGGTCAGCAGATATAGCCCTTATCTCTGCTCCCATCAAGTCAGGATTCTCTATCCAGGGGCTATGATACTCAGATCCTAAAAGCCCCGTGCTGGTTCTAGGCTTCTTTCCTCTGTCTTCTAGACTGTTGTCTGGTGGCTACATTGGTACAGGACGGTCCCAACCTCCTCATCACCCGTCGGCACCCCCAGGCACTGCTACTTCCTCTCTCTAGCCCCGGAAACTGCAGAATCACCTGATCCGGATGGTTTCCCAGCTTAATCACCATGACTAAACAACCAAGCTGCCTCTCTGCAACTTATTTGGATCCTTATCTTTTCACACCGCAAGCTTTTTTATTACTTCTAGCTATCTTATCTCCGCCCCTCTCGCCTACCCCTCTCATTTTATTTACCGGGACTTATATATGAAGACCTCTGACACACCACAATCCCCAGAGCAGAATCCCTACATTCTTTCTTTGGAGAGACAAGTTATTCTGGCTTCAACTAGTATTTCTGAGGCAGCAGAGTATAATTCACAGGTGAGCAAAAATAATTTTTAAATTTCTTTTCTCTTTATGGGAGCCAGTTCAAGCCAGAGAATAATGGTTAGGGATAATGTTAAAAAAAAAATTAGAAAGTTTTATTAGGTCCTATGGCAAATCTATAGATACACACATAGGTATTTTTCTTACACTGTACCTGACTGTATCAGTTGGATTAATGTCCATAAGGAAGCCGCAAGTGTGCTAGTCATTAAATATTACTAAGTACCAAGAAGTCAGCTGAGTCAATTTAAACATCATGTTGGCTTCGTTTGATGATTCTTGAATCTGACAGCATTTCGCCTCTTAAAAAGTTCCGTTGAGTTTTCGAAAAGGGAAGGTTTTTGAAGGCAGAGAGGGAGTGAAAAAAGAAATTATTATCAAAACAATGCATTATTTTAGGCAAGGTGGCTCTCCTAAGGAGAGCTTAAAGATTAATTCCTGGAGTGGGCACCCGGGGAAATTCTAGGTTGGCTGGTTAAAAAGTCCACATTTTTCTGGGAGAAGCTGAAGCTGCAGTGAGGTTAGACATTAAGTCTTAGTTGATTTAGAATAAACAACTCCATTTTGGGCCTGCTGTGTTTTTAACAATTTAATATCTAGGCATATATATTTATAGCAACCCAGAGGCACATTTCTCATCTTTTACCATACAGAACACACAGTGACTCTCACTCAGTTCTGACAACACAATCCCTATGTGTTTCCCACACCATTAATTGTCCGACACTGGCTGTTGGGGGGGGGGGTGATCCTATAATTCAGTTCTATTCTGACAATGTGTGCCTGGAGAGCGTGTCAGGTCAAACAGGTGAAGGGTCAGTCCCTCAGTCCCACAAAACTGCCCTCTCCCTACTTTAGATCCCAGTTGTGAGCCCAGATTGTGTCACCTGTGCATCTGACTGCCTGGCTATGGAATGGAGGGTCCAAGGACCCCCCTCTTTCAGTTTGGTTAATTTGCTGTAGGGGCTCACAGAACTCACACATTTTACTGACTGGATTACCAGTGTTAAAAAACAAAAATCGACCTGGTAACTTTGAAGATCTAATTTGTCTTTTTAAATGATCCAGGAATCAGGCAGACAGCATCCCATCTAGCAAGCAGAGGGGAGCTCCCCTGAGCTCAACAAGAGACAGGTTTTTAAAAATTATTATTATTATTTTAATATAATTTTTAAGAAGATTTTTTTTTAAGATTTCATTTATTTATTTGTCAGAGAGAGAGAGAGAGAGAGCACAAGCAGAGGCAGAGGGGAGAGGCAGGCTCCCTGCCAAGCAAGCAGCCTGATGTGGGACTTGATCCCAGGATGCTGGGATCATGATCTGAGCCAAAGTCAGCTGCTTAACCGACTGAGCCACCCAGGTGTCCCAAGAGACAGGTTTTTAAAGGCAGGGAAGGGGTATAAAAATAAAGAATGTATTAGCAAGGAATTCATTGTTTAGGCAAGGTTGCCCCCTTAAGGGGGAATAAGAGGGACCTATCAGAAAATGTTCTAGAATTGACCAGGAAATTCATTGTTGACTGGTGAAAGGTTACATTCGTGGGGGTATTACAATTGCATTTAGGTTAAATGTTTAGTCTTGGTTTATTGACTTGGAGCTTTTACCTAAGTAATGCCATTTTGGGCTGGTGGTTTTCTTTCCAACAATCCCCTCCTTTTGATCAGACTTTCAGTTTAACTGAGAGACAAGATCAAAATTTAAGGCATGAATGCCACTCATAGCTACTGCTCTGAGAGGTTCTTGAAACTTCTGCTGATCCCTTGTGTGGCTTTCACAGATCATGACCTTTGTCTCTGGGATATTTAGAGGTTATGAATTCAGGTTTATATTTTTTAAATCAGTTATCCTTGGTTCCTTTTCTGATGTGCTGCATTTAAAGCTTTTGAAAGAATATAATGTGCCAGGAAGATTATTCTGATTACTACAAGTGAGATAATTCTCATTGTTTGGAGTGGGCTTTGAAGCCGTGGTCCCTAATGCAAAACAAGAATTCTAAGAATTCTTGGGACATTTTTACTACAAAAAGGTGCTTTTATTAAGCATGGCAACAGAACCCATGGGCAGAAAGAGATGCACTTGTGATTGTGACATGTGATTTTGATTATATATTTTGGAGTTGGGAGGCAGTAGAGGTAACAAGTCTCTGAAGGGATTTCTGATGTTAAAGAAGACTTAAAGGATCCCGGAAGTCTGGTTGTTGTCAAGCTAAGGATGCTTTTAGTCTCGGGCAAAATGGCAAAGCGGGCAAAGCGTTAATATTAAGGCAGCTGTGAGTTCCTTGAGGAATGTCACACTCTGCAAGCCCAGGTATTTATCAATGGGCTCAAGTGATAGGGAAATTTAATTTTATTTACATTTCCCCTACCTTTGTTCTCCTCCTTGGTCCCTAAGAGCCAATCCAATCAAAAATCAAGTTAAAAAGGGAGACCCCATGGAGGGAGTCACTTTGTTAAGCCAAACAGCTTGCTTTGTGAATTGTATATGATTGATTGAGTTTTAACTTCCCTAGAAGTGTTAATCTGGACTAAAGTTGTATCCAACAGATAACTGAGGGCTATTCTATTATCAAGAACAACTTTGGCCAGAGTGCCTAAGGATCCTAGTTGGGCAGCTGTTGCTTTGCAGTGGTTTCAAGAATTAAGGAGAAGTTCCCCATCACAGCCTTGTTTATATTTATACCCTTGCCCAGGAAGTAGGAACCTGCCCAAAGGAGTGAATCCTGAAAGCCTCCTGGTAGATCTTTTCTAACTTGATTATGTGAATTCAGGGGAGTCAACCAATGAGGTGGAGTGGCTCAGATTTCAGGTTCCTAGTGTGAAATAAATAGTTTGCTCTAAATTCAAGAGGTTACTGTAAGGACCTATTTAGAAACTGTCCCTATTCCCCTTCCCCCCAGGGGATTTACTTGGAGACAAGTCCCGGAAACCAGCTTCAGGTAACAAAGCCCAGATACAAAGGTGGGTCAGGCCAGGTGGAGACATCCTATCAGTGGTGGTGGTGGTGGTGGGGGGGGGGGATGCGTGCTGTCTCCCTGGTTACCAGGGAGTATGGGCCCCGCCCTTTGGGAGCCTTTTGGGCACCAATCCCAATCAAGGTGTAATAGGCTGGTTCAAATGTCTGCTAGGGTAAATTGTAACTCAGTTGGTCACCTAGCATCACTCACTGTGTCACTCACTGTGAGTTTCCTCACAGTGTGGAGTTTCCTATGTGTGTTACAATCTCATTGGCCACCTGTGTGAGACCAGGCCTGACTGCATGGCCTTTGTCCTTAAAAGCTAGTCTGTGAAACAGAGAAGGGTCGCCCTCTCTTGTGAGAGATGCGGCCCCGAACGTTCAGTTAGATTCTTGATGCTTGGCGTAAAATAAAGCTTTGCTTGACCTTCGCTTTGTATCAGTCTCACTCCTTTAATCACGGACCCATTATTGGGGCAAAACATATGGGGGCTCTGTCCGGGATTAAATGACGAGAACTGAGCCAGCATTAGAATTTCTGGGCAAAGCCTCGAGGTAAGATCTCACAGATTTTACTCTGTGGGAACCGCCAATTTCCAGGTGCTCTGTGAGAACGGTTGGTCTGTCTGGGTGGAGCTCCAGGTATAGCCCACCGGGGTGAAGCCGGACGTGGCCATGCTCCCCCGGGCTGGAGAGGATGCAGGTGATAAGGGAGCAGGAGGCTGGCTGAGGACAGAACAAAAGCTGGCACCTTGCACCCCCTCTCCACCCGCTCCCCTCCGTAATATGTGTAGCATTCCTCAGGCACCCCTGACTGCCATAAAATGATAAATAGTTAACTTGCAGGGATCACAATCCTGCAGGACAGGAATCTCCCTTGCTCTGCAGATGTCCTAGAGATCTACAAACAGGGAGGTTACCTTATCAATAGCACAAATTTCCAGAGGCAAATAACTCTCAGTTCCTG
>NC_081561.1:81783463-81871672 GCF_022355385.1 Mustela nigripes | reverse complement strand
GCTCAGGTCATGATCCTGATGAGGGAGCAGGAGGCTGGCTGAGGACAGAGCAAAAGCTTGCGCCTTGCACCCCCTCTCCATTCGCTCCCCTCCGTAATATGTGTAGCATTCCTCAGGCACCCCTGACTGCCATAAAATGATAAATAGTTAACTTGCAGGGATCACAATCCTGCAGGACAGGAATCTCCCTTGCTCTGCAGATGTCCTAGAGATCTACAAACAGGGAGGTTACCTTATCAATAGCACAAATTTCCAGAGGCAAATAACTCTCAGTTCCTGAAGCCCTAATGTCTCCCTCCCCACCATAAACTGGAGGAGGCTGAGGTCAAGGGAATGTAAACGATAGCAGGATCATAACACCCCACCAAGAATCTCCCAACTATCTTGATGTTAATGGCTGACCTAAAGACGACATTGATGAAGCCACAAGGGCAAGACTCCCTCCCGGCACCTTGTAGGCCCTCTTTAACATATGAAAACTCCATTGAAACCTCCCTTCCCTTCTTCTTCCCCCCACCGCAAGGTATATAACCTGCCATCCCTCACCACCCGGGGCAGCAGCTCTTCCTGCCCATGGGTCCTGTCCCCGTGCTTTAATAAACCACCATTTTGCACCAAAGATGTCTCAAGAATTCTTTCTTGGTCATTGGCTCCGGACCTCAGCCCACCAAACCTCACCTAGGTTCTAGAACTTCATCACGGGGATGCCCCTTCCCTCCACTGGTAGATCGCCAGGGGGTTTGAGTCCCCCTAGACAGTCAGGGGGATTTGAGTCCTCATAGGCAGTCATCTAGGCTGTCAGGGGGTTCGAGTCCCCCAGGTGGTCACCAGGGGTTCTATCCCCCTAGGCAGCCAGGGGGTTCGAGTCCCCCTGGACGGCCAGAAGATTATAAAGTCCCCACCGGTGGCAGGTTCTGGGTAAGATCTGCTGGGCCTGCAGTTGTCTTTGTCTTGTCTTTTTGTTGTCTGTTGTGCTGTTTGTTGTGTTTGAAGGAATGGGGCAAACAGAGTAAGGGAACTCTGACTTTCAAATGGCTATAGCTGGAGCCACCTGGGGTTAGTCAAAGGAATATTCCCAAGCAGCTGCCGAAACAACTTTGTTTCGCGGGGACATTCCTTGCCCTTTCTGGCCCGACGGAGACTGCCCAGCCCCTTCCCTTTGCTGGAAGGAAAGCATGGTGTGTGCTCCTCTCTTGGAGCTGATGAGCCCTAGGACTGGGAACCCTTTCTCTGCCTTCTGGTGGCACTTTTTTCTGTTCTTCACTGCCGGGAAACAAGAGCGCTCCTGGACCTAACAACCCCCACTCCGGATCTTCCCACCCGGGAATCAGGTAAACATTTGAAGTGGAGTGGGCCCAGGTGGAACGTAAATCAGTATTGGAACTAAGTTAAGCTTGTTGGGTTAACTAAGATAAACACGTCTTTTGAGTTAACAGTAGTAAATGTGAAACTTTAAAGAGTTTTTACTTAAGGTAAAAAAAAAAATCTTTAAAAGCTGTATTGAAATCTGTTAGCAAAGACCTGACTAAACTATGGTTGTCTGTCTCCGAGTTTCAATAGGTAATTGTTAAAGTAGCTTTCAAAGTCTTTGCTAACCTGAAACTTCAACCAAATGGAATAAAATGCTAGAGCGCTGGTTGCTGGAACTAGGTTTGTGCTTTTGAAATCTGTTGGTAAACATGTTTTATTCTTAACTAATTGATAAATTTGCCATCTAAAGAATTCTGTTGTAACAGTTCACAAGTGGTTTATATTTAATCTTCAGTAGAGGTTAAGGTATTTCTAAGAGTACAAAATTCTGCTAAGTGTAATTAAGAGTGATGGAAATAAGGGAAACAACTCTGTAGAAAAGTAGGAAATTGGTAAAAAGGAGAGAAAAATACCAGATGCCTGATCCTGTTTGAATAAGAAAGAAAAACTGGCCTGGGGCCACTGTTGGAGCTACATCCATTCCTATGGAATGGAAGGGGAGACCTGGTGGGGGGAGGTGTCCAACATGTTTAAATCTGAAGAGTGCCTGACTGTGAATGTGTCTGTGTGGCTCGACCGCTTCGGCTATGGAGTCTGAGTGGGCTGCACCCTGAGTCTTGCGGGGCGTCACATGGCATAACGGTCATCTACTCCACGGAGTAGCCTGGTCCGGGGTTTATATGAACAGACCTTAGCTAAGACGCTCCTAAGTTCCTGAGAGGGATGCGAGCAGGACAGCATCTGAAAGATCCCCCTCCCTTTTTCTGCGACATCATTCACGTTGGGAGGGAAACCCAGAAAACTCTTATATCTTAAGGATGCACACTTAAAAATAAAAAAAGGAAAGACACGGGTATAGAAAAGCTGGTTTTGTTTAAAAGGGCAAAGTCTTCCTCGTTTAATTGAAATGTAAATAGTTTCTCTTTGCCTGCCCAGAGTTGTAAATGAGATCTCTTTGGCTCCAAAGGCTTCCTTGATCTAAGTCACTGATAAATCTTGGGTTGCATTTGGGTAAATGCTGTAATTATTCTAGAGGTTCTATACATTTCCTAAAATTTTAATGTCTTGATAAGGGTCATCATTTGATATTTAACTATATCTGTTCTGAGTTTTTTCATTTGTAATTGTTTTATTTCTCTTGTAAGATGAGTTCCGCCTTAAAGGAAATTTATATGGGAAGACTTTCAGGACAAACACAGGTCTTTAATATGTTAAAATCCTGGGAACTGAAATGGGTAAAGATTTATGGAAGTAAGGGCTACATTCAGACTAAACCAGAATTAGTAATATGGGACTAGATAAACTGAAAGGTTGTAATGTTGTGTCTCTTCATGTTTTAGAAACATTACTAGTTCTGTAATGTTTGCTCCTCTAAACTAGGGAAACATTTTAAGTTACCTGTAACTTATAAGAGATGTAAAGGTGTTCATTTGTAAATGAATCGAGGTATTCAGCTTTTTCTCTCTATCTGAACCCTCTGAAACCAAAGGGCTCAATAAGTTCTTCCTTGGCAATTAGTCATTTACATAAGTTCAATAAGAATCTGTTCTTTTTGTAACAGGACAGCATTGGACACTGGTTATTTTACCAAGGCTTTGACTGGAACGTCATATTTAAAGACTCAGATATGGCCAGCTTAGAGGAACTAAGGTTGACTTTGTAAAACCTGGAGCTGTAAAGCCCTTTGGAACTGTTGGCCTCTTACCTTGCTTACAGAGTTCCCAGCAGCCTCACCAGGTGAGTAAAGAATGTCACTCCCTGGTAGGAGGAGGAGACTCAGATTACATTGGGCACCTCAGGAATTTGCCCAAATCAACAGGTATTGCAGGCATGTCTGATGGCAAGTACGTGGCTTGGCTTCTGGCCTGGACAGGCTACTAAAAGTTCAACCTAGAGATTCCTTATAAAAAGTTCCAGCAAAGCAGATTCTAAAAGATCTATATGATCACACTTAGTTCTTGGTGAGCTTATGTAAACAATTAGGCCAAGTTTGTTAAAACTGGACTTGTTTTTCAAACAAGTTAGTCCTGATTTGGCTATCTCTGGAAATAAGGGTTATTTTAGAGAGAAAAATTATGTTTTAATAACATGACTTTATGGGTGTTAAATTCTAGATTAGATTGTTATTAAATGTTTGTTTACCTAAGCTAGACAACTTAAGGTAAACTTCACAGAGAAATTGGATGATAACTTGTGTAGGCGATCTTGCCTTGCCAGTCAGTCAGCTCCGGATATAAGGGAGAAACTTCAGAAAATTGAGGAATTTATTTATTTATTATTTTTTAAAAAGATTTTATGTATTTATTTGAAAGAGAGAAATCACAAGTAGATGGAGAGGCAGGCAGAGAGAGAGAGGGAAGCAGGCTCCCTGCTGAGCAGAGAGCCCGATGCAGGACTCGATCCCAGGACCCTGAGATCATGACCTGAGCTGAAGGCAGCGGCTTAACCCACTGAGCCACCCAGGCCCCCCCCCAGAAAATTGAGGAATTTAAAAGGAAGAATCTGACTTGAGTTAGTGGGAATAGTAGAAATAGCCGCTGAGGACTAGGGGTCTTGCTTGCAGGGGATGAGAGCTTTCTTACAGACTTTGCAGGAAAAAGGTATTGGATGTCAGCAATGAAAACACAGCTTTGTAAGAGCCACACCACTTACTTAGGCTTTGGTCTCCATGAGGGAGTTTCTTGGGACGTTGGGCTACTACTGCAGGCTGTGGATACCGTGGTTGGTGGAGATGGTGTGACCTCTATGAACTGACTAAGGGAGGACTCACTATGGTAGAGTGGACTAAATTAGACTATAAAGGAGATTGGACTAAGACTAGAAGAAAATTAGTAAGCCAGATACATCAGGGCACTCATTTGGGGACATGCAAGTTTAAAGAGCTTATGGGCAAGCAATTCTAGGTTTCTAAATTAGGGCGTATGGCTCAAGATATGGTTGATGTGTTCAATGTCAGGCGGTAAATGCGGAAAGAACTAGAATGGGAAGAGGGAAAAGAGAAAGAGGTTGCTATAGCAGAAAGGACTGCTCAGTCTGTACTCCAGTCACTGCAGGCATTAAGTCTGTCTTAAAAGAGCCCATAGAGGGATCTGGACTGCCCACACTGGGACAGAATCGGAGGTGGACCCACATCCTCGCCAACCCAGGGACTTAGTTTGGATGCACTGCTGCCAAGTGGGAGGCTTGGAGCCTCGCTGGAAGGGACCGTTTACTGTCATTCTGACCACCCCCATGGCAATAAAAGTAGACGGCGTCAGCACCTGGATTCATGTGGGCCACGTCAAATGAGCCGAGGACGAGAACGCCCCCCAGAGGTGGATGCTGCTGCCAATGGACCCTGCCAATCATGGACTAAAACTAAGACTCAAAAAAAAACAATGAGTTCGTTAAATTCATTGTTGGCCCTGTTGTTAAGATATAGGTGGGAGGTATAAGCAATTGCGAATAAAAAAGGGGGGCCTTAACTTACTGTTTCTAGCAGCTGTTAAAAGGAGGGTATAGAACTAGCTAAAAAGTCAAAGATTTGACTCGTCTCCAAAGAAAAGGAGGAATGTAAGGACCTATTTAGAAACTGTCCCTACTCCCCTTCCCCACAGGGTATTTACTTGGAGACAAGTCCCGGAAACCAGCTTCAGGTAACAAAGCCCAGATACAAAGGTGGGTCAGGCCAGGTGGAGACCTCTGATCAGTGGGGGGATGCATACTGTCTCCCTGGTTACCAAGGAGTATGGGCCCTGCCCTTTGGGAGCCTTTTGGGCACCAATCCCAATCAAGGTGTAATAGGCTGGTTCAAATGTCTTCTAGGGTAAATTGTAACTCAGTTGGTCACCTAGCATCACTGTGGAGTTTCCTGTGTGTGTTACAATCTCATTGGCCACCTGTGCGTGGCCAGGCCTGACTGCATGGCCTTTGCCCTTAAAAGCTGTCTGTGAAACAGAGAAGGGTCACCTTCTCTTGTAAGAGGTGCGGCCCCGAACGTTGGGTTATATTCTTGATGCTTGGCGCGAAATAAAGCTTTGCTTGACCTTAGCTTTGTATCAGTCTCGCTCCTTTAATCACGGACCCATTATTGGGGCATAACAGTTACTCATCTTAGCAATGGCCTAGGGGATAAAGATGAGGATGTAACCTTTCCAGGCCAATGCCAGAGTGAAGGAAGGGAAAAGAAGGGGTTTCAGTGTTTGGTTTAAGTAGGAAGTCTTGATCTGGCTTCTTGGCCAGAGCAGTATACCTCAGTGTCAGCTACTTTTCTTCCTTGTCAGTTTGATTCGGAGGTCTCCAGTGTCTGCACAGGACCTGGTGTCAGGTGGAGTCTTTTTTTACCTGTGCGACATGTACCCAAGGCTGAATACATTCTAGTTTTGCAGCAGTGTTAGTGGTCAGGAACACTTGGTAAGGTTCTTTCCAGAGGGGCTTGAGGTCTTCCTCTTATGATGTGTTCAGAATACTTGGTCACCAAGCCCTAAATTGTGATAAACAAGATCCTTTGAAATGGCACCTGGGAAGGCTTCTCCAACCCATTGATGACAGGCTTGAGCATAAGGCATTAGAGACTTACAGTAGTGGTCATCTAGCATGAGACAAGGGATCAGCAGGAGGTTATATTTGATAGAATTCCAGGTCGGCAAGGTTTTCATTAAGGCCCATATGATTGACCCAGTGAAGTGGGTGCCTTGATCACTGGAGATTATAGGAGATACATTAAGTGGGAATCACATTTTTTAGTAGGTCCCCTCCCATTGTGAGAGCATCGGTCTTGTGGTAGAAAAAGGCTTCAACCCATCTGGAAAAACATGCATACAGTAACAAGGACATACTGATAACCCATACTTAGTGACAATTGAATGAGGTCTAGCTGCAGGTAGGTGTTCAAAGGGTCTACAGCGAGGAGGTTTGAGGACACTGGAGACAAAAATCAGTTTTTCCGGATTATGGATCTGACAAATGTTACTGGCAGACTGGTTGTTTTGTTTTGTTTTCAGTTTTATAGACATTTCTCCACGAATGGCTATAACTCAAGTCATCATCTTAAATGCCTTACCGTGGATAAAGGAATGCAAAAATCAGAAAAGAGGGTTTTCAAGGAGCTGGGAAAAAGCAAGCAGCCACCTTGGGTTTCCCATAGCCCCGTCTATTCATTTAATTTACAGTCATTGTTTACCCATCTCATTTTCTCCAATTAAGGAGCAGACTATTGCCACGTATAAGGAGATCAGGTTGGCAAAAGCCTGGCAGCGAGGAGCCATTTTTGTAGAAGCAGAATGGACCTCATCTGGGTGTATTACAATCATTATAGATTCTGTTACTGCTGCATTTCAATGGAAGTCAGCTGATCACATATTCAGAGTTCCAAAGATTCCTTTTTCACAAAATTTCTACAATTTTTTTTACACTCTGATTTTGTCCTAAGTTTTCCCTCTTTAAATAGCCAGGCTCACTTTAGGACAAAAGTACTTTGTTTTTCCTTAACAAAAATGCTATCTCTATTCATCATAATTTTTTTCTTAAAAAATGCATCTTACTTTCTTTGCATATAAACTTACTTTCCCTTATTATTTCCAGTGGTCTAATAAATTATTACATTTACTAGAATTTTTAAGTCTTAGAAATCTCAATTTCTAGTAAAAATTAAGTAGTAAATGAACTGTCCCTTTAACCACAATTCTTTAGATTTGCAAATTTATGAATATATCTCATAATATTTAGAAGCATATGCCTTTTTATAGCGCAAACAGTTCCAGATATCTTTTAGTTTCTCTGTAATTAGAAGCCAAAAATAGATAAGACTAAGTTTAGTAATCAATGTTTTAGTATTTTGTAACAGGATTTTTTTCTGTTGGTGCCCCTGGTTCTTGGTAACACCACTTCGCCGAATAAAGAGGTAGACTAGACAGAGTGGTGGGCAGCAAAGCAAGATTTATTGAGCTGTAGCAAAGTGGTAGCACAAGGCTCCTGAGGAGAGAAGGGACCTGAGGGAGTTGCCACCAGAGTTTTTTTTTTTTTTTTTTTTGCTTGTTTTTAATTTTTTATATTTATTTGAGAGTGAAACAGTGAGAGAGGAACATAAGCACAGAGAATGTGGGAGGGAGAAACAGGCTTCCTACTAGGTAGGGAACCCCACTGTGGGGCTCGATCCCAGAACTGGGACCATGATCTGATAGCAGATGCATAACAACTGAGCCACCCAGACTGAGCCACCCAGACGTGAGTTTCTGCTTCTAGGGGTTTTTATGGGCTTGTCAGACTGTTTTAATCTGATTAACCCTCCCTGTATCTGTCATCCAGTCAGGTTTTTGTCACATGGAAAGGGTGCAGGTCTCCCTACAGGATATAAAATCCTTTCAAGGGTGGTTTCCTCTTAGGGCAGGGGCCATTTGTTCCTGCCTGTTCTCCTTCATCAGTTTTACTTGGAAGTGATCTAGATATTAAACGAATTTAACTTAACTCATCATTTAACCTAACTCTGCAAGATTTTAAGGTTTTAGGTTACCAGTAGGATTTGAGAAAACAATTTAAAGGGTTACCTAAAATTTTCTTACTTATGTCTATTAAATTAACTTGCTATTAACAATTATGCTTAGATTACTCAAAAACTAGTCAGTCGTTCTTCCAAGCTATTTTTCTTTTGAATAGTCTGTAAAAGAGATAACATTGACTTAAGACTTTTAAGTAAATGCAGGTAGAATAAAAGTTTGTTTTATTGCTGATAACTCTAAAGACATGTCTATTTTAATTAAACCAATAATCTTAAACAAACTTTAAAATTGAATCTTTTTCCAGATCATATGAACTTAAAAAAACCATTTGGGTTAGTTTCTTTTTGATAGGTTTAGAATGGTCAATCCTTATTAGCACTTGTCTTCAACTAACAGAGCTCTTTTGAAAATTAGCAATACCATCCAGAGGTAGAAGAATATCTCACATTTGTTTATTTTATTTATTTTTTTTCATTTTTTAAAAGATTTTATTTATTTGCGAGAGAGAATGAGAGAATACACACAAGCAGGCAGAGAGAAAGGCAGAGGCAGTGAGAGAAGCAGGTTCTCTGCCAAGCAAGGAGCTTAATGCAGGGACTCTATCCCAGGACCCTGGGATCATGACCTGAGCCGAAGGCAGTGGCTTAACCAACTGAGCCACCCAGGCGTCCCAATATCTCATATTTATAACAAACCCACAAACACATGAATGCAAGAACATTATCGTTACAAATGTTGGGGAATATTTTTAAGATTTGTACTTGTCCCTGGAGTTCATCTTAAAGCTGTGCTAGAATCTGGGCACAAGAGACTTTAGCAGTTTATTTTATTTTTTGTTTATTTTTAAAGACTTTTTAATTTATTTGTCAGAAAGAGAGGGAGAGAGCTCTCGCTGGCACAGCAGGGGGAGGGGCAGGCAGAGGAGGAAGCAGGCTCCCCGCTG
The DNA here is from genome assembly GCF_022355385.1 of Mustela nigripes. Lineage (NCBI taxonomy): Eukaryota > Metazoa > Chordata > Mammalia > Carnivora > Mustelidae > Mustela > Mustela nigripes. The sequence goes on along the minus strand of NC_081561.1, from coordinate 81,862,783 downwards.
AGGAAAGAGCCCCATGTGGGACTTGATGGAAGAACCCTGGGATCATGACCTGAGTGAAAGGGGACCCTTAACCCACTGAGCCACCCAGCATCCCTAGCAATTTATTTTTAAAAAGACCTCTCTCTCTCTCTTTTTTTTCTTCCTCCCCCTTCAGTCTCAGGTGATAGTGGGCTGTATTTACATTGCTTTTAGGATGTTTACATAACTTTAAGGCCAAGAGAAAAATAAGTTCTTCCAAGAAGAACTTTGGTTTTCTAAGGCCAGTAATTTATAGTGTGTTTCAGATAAACAAGGGAAGTTTGGGGATTGGTAAAAGAATAGGTGAATTTTGAATTGCCTGTATGCTGATTTTTGTTTCGTAAAATAAGGATGGTGTTTTCGGTTCCTCAAAAAGTTGGGTTATAATTTAAATGACATCTTCTGTCCATTCACCTATCCTACTACATTATCTTCAATTTGTTGCTTTCCCTCTGTGTACGTAGTTTTGTTGGTTTTTTTTTTTTTTTTTTTAAGATTTTATTTATTTATTTGACAGAGAGAGAGATCACAAATAGGCAGAGAGACAGACAGAGAGAGAGATGAGGAGAAGCAGGCTCCCTGCTGAGCAGAGAGCCCAATGCGGGACTCGATCCCAGGCCCCTGGGATCATGACCTGAGCCGAAGGCAGAGGCTCAACCCACTGAGCCACCCAGGCGCCCCAGTTTTGTTGGTTTTTAATTCCAGTATAATTAGCATACAGTGTTATTAGTTTTAGGTGTGTAATACAATGATTCAACAATTTTGTACATTGCTCAGTGCTCATTATGTTAAAAATACTTTCACCTGTTTAACCCATCCCTCCACCATCAGTTTGTTTTCTATATTTAAGAGTGGGGTTTTTTTTTTTTTTTTTGGTCTCTTTTTTTCTATGTTCCTTTGTTCTGTTTATCAAATTTGCACATGAATGAAATCACATACTGTTTGTTTTTTGACCTGCCTCATTCCACTTAGCATTATACCTTCTGGATTCATCCATGTTGTTGCCAATGGCAAGATTTCATTCTTTTTTATGGCTAAGTAACACTTGTGCCTGTGTATACACACCACTTCTTTCACAATTCATTCATCCACGGACTAGGGCTGCTTCCATAATGTGGCTATTGTAAATGGTGCTGCTGAGTACATAGTTTCACTTTTAAATATTTCTGAGAGGATTGAGAAACACTCTGCCAGTGTCTGTCAGATCCCCAAAGAGGATGCAAAGGATACCATGTTGCACAAATCCAGAGTGACTCCCAAAGGCAACCAAAAGAAAGAAAGAACTTGCCAGTACCAGGCAAGGAGAAAGTCAAGCCTAGTTATGCAAAATGGGACAAGCAGGAAGGCCATTGCTCTCTCTGGGAGAGAGGAGAACGATCCACAGTAGGCTTGAATATGAAAATGTAGGGACAACAGTGAGATTTTCTTTTCCTCTCCAGACTGGGCACGGCAGACAGAGATTCAAAAGAATAGATTCTGGTAAGAGTTTTCATCCTTCACTGGCTTTTGACAGTTTATCCAGGATCCTGTCTGTAAGCTCCGTTACCCACCAGAGTTTTCTCTTAGCTGTTTAAGGAAATAATATAGCAACTTACCAGAAAAGTCCTCAGTTTCTTCCACTCTGGGAGGGGGACCTCAATGGGAGCCCTTCTTTGAAGGTAGATGTGGGAGTATCTGTAAAACCATTAACTGGCAGACTTTTGCTTAGGATTATGTCTCTTTCCAGAGTGGAAAAACAACTCAGACAGACGACTAGTAGAATGAGTACTCAAAGGCAGATAGAGGTGAACCTTAGGAGTTCTTTTGTTGTCTGTATGTCAGGGAGCAAGACTTTCCTGTCCCTTTCAAGGCTCATCTAGTATATTGGGAATTAAACTGATACGAAAATTAACAGTAGAAAATCAGATTTCATTTCGGATATATGGGGAATCCACACGCATGTGAAGTTTCCAAAGAATCAGGCAGAATGAGGTATGTATGTCATTCTGCAGGAAGGGGGGGTTCTGGGACTTCAAAGCAAAGGAATGTAATTCACAGGAATATGAAAAAGAGTAAATGGCTGGTAAACATGTTTGCTGGACCACTCAGAAAAAAGGAGACCTGGGGAACTTTGACCCGATAGTCCTACAAGTTTCCTCCCTGTCTGCCACACCTAGTTCTTGTTATCTATGGTGATCTCACTCTTGCTGGAGCAGATTATCTAAATTCTTGTTATGCAGTTGTGGGGGAGGTAAAGGGCTGTTCCTGGATCTGCTGGCTTTTGATGACTTTTTGGGTAAGATTTTATTTATTTGATAAAGAGAGAGATGGCTTGAGAGGGAACATAACCAGGGGAAGTGGGAGAGAGAGAAGCCGACTCCTGTAGCAGGGAGCCTGATGGGCTCCATCCCAGAACCCCAAGACCATGACCTGAGCCGAAGGCAGATGCTTAACAACTGAATCACCCAACTGCCCCTTTTGATTACTTTTTAAACTCAAACTAATTTTCATGCAAAAGTGGCCCATGTTGGGGCTGCCGGCCTTTTGCCCCTATACTTCCTTCCTCTGAAACTTACCTGAAGTTTCACATATTAAAAGTTGAGTTGGTAGATTCTTTGATCCTGTTGAGCCAGTGTCTGTCCAGGCAAGAAGTCCAGTTTAGCTAAACTCCTTTCAAGAGGCGGTGATGCAGGTGTGTTCTCAAAGTTAGGCCTATGGCTCAAGAAATTAGGTATTAAATAAGAGGCATTTTTATAGAAACAAAAGAAAAACAATGGTTAATGGTTAGATCCTGTTATAAACCAATTTCTGAGTTTTAATGGTAGCTGGTCAAGAAGATGTCAGGCTATGTTTCTGAGTGACCCCCAGAGAAAGAGGCATGAAGATTATTTATAAATGAGCTATTGTGGTGATTTCTCTGAAATTTATATCAAGTTGTTTATATTCCATTTGTAGACCTTGGGAAAAAGAGCCATTTTAGTTTTTAAATGATTCCAAGTCATAAATATGAGAGAAAAATTAAAACATGTTAGTTTGGAGACTGGTAGCTAGGCTAATTTTCATTAGCCTTCTAGGACACTAGAAGAAATCAGGATCTAGTCCAGTTTATAAGGAGGAGTATTAAAACCTAACATTTATGAAGGTGTGTTGAGGAAAAAGAATTTCTGCTATCCAAGGTCCTTCTAGCTGGACTAAGAATCAAATTGACATGAGACAGACAAACAGACAAAAATCAAATTTAACTTCATACATACATGGGTCCACAGAGGCATGAAATTCCATAGACTTACATGAAACTTATATGAGTTAAGAAGAGGGGTAGGGGCCTGAGGATAGAGAGGTGAGAAAACCATCAGCAGGAAGTTGAGATGTTTGGAAAACAAAACTTGTCCTTTTATGCAGATGGATTTATTAGGTAAAGAGAAATCTCCATTAATACCTGTTTTCCTAGTACAGGGAGGCAGTTAAGGGGGAAGATAAAGAGTTTTCCTGAATCTGCTGGGTTTTGATGGCTTTTAACTCAAAGTAATATTCATGCCAAAGTGGTCTCTCTTGGGGCAGCCTGCGCTTAGCCCCTACAGGTACTTCTTATATATTAAAATTTTCATTAGCCTTTTGCAATGGATCTTTCAATGAAGCTGTTGGAATTTTGAAACTTTCTGGAGGCTTCTTCTTGCCAGTTAAAACAGGTAGCCCATTCTGTTTACCTTGGGAGCCCTTGCTTTCAAGTGCATTCCTTAGATGACCGTATTTAACTGAAATGTTCTATCAGGGCCCTGATAATTCTGTCTTGTTTTTAGTAAAATTTTACCATTTCTGTAGATAATCACAGCTCCTGGCACCATAGTTTTGTTTGTAGACATAAAGTAAGCAAGTGCCAGAAGGTAGCATGCTTGACTCTTACGATTTTAAGGATCCCATTAACTAAGCTTTTGTTTACACAAAACAAGCAAACATGGGTTCCCGAATGCAAAGGCAATAACCAAAAATCATCTTTGTGGACTGGCCAGGAAAAGGCTGTGTCCACCACCTGCAATTCCCAGCATGGACTAAGCCAGTGACATCGATTATGGAGACTGCAGACTGGAACTGGGGAAAGGACTAAACCAGCACACCACAGTCCATGGGGACTGCAGGTGGGAAATCAAGAAGGAATTCCAGCGTGGAACTGTGGACTGAGCCAAGGGCTGAGGACTGGCACTCCATTCGACTATTCTATCTAGACTGACCTGTTAACCCTGGACGAGAAAGCCAATTAGGTCAGGAGCTGGAATGCAAAAAGAGCGCAGCTCAACTGAGCGAGATTTGCCCGTGGCCCTCAGAATCAGCGAGAAAGATCGGGAACTCGAAAGTGTTCACAGACCACCACCCCTGTGTTTCCCATTGTTTTCAAACCCAGTCAGAATTTTGCTTCAGATCCTGATGCTGCCACCAAATCTGTTTAAAAAATAAGGCAACCAAGTAAATCTGAGGATCTGGTTGGCTTTATTAAATGACTCATGACTTGGGCAGCACATAGGGGGAGCTCCCCTGAGCTGAACAAGAGACGGATTTTATAACTGAACCAATGCGAGTTTGCTCTCGGGTGGGTCAGAAACTACACAAGGTTAAGTCGTCGCACAAAGAAAGGTTTATTTGGGGGCACCTGGGTGGCTCAGTTGGTTAAGTGCATGCCTTTGGCTCAGGTAATGGTCCCAGGGTTCTGGGATCAGCTCCGTATCGGGAAGCCTGCTTCTCCCTCTTCCACTCTCCTGCTTGTGTTCCATCTCTAGCTGTCTCTCTCACTGTCAAATAAATAAATCTTTTTTAAAAAAGAAAGAAAGGTTTATTTGCAGCAAATAAGGAGATCACGGGGGTGGAGGAGTGGGGGATGGCTTCCAAAGCCATGACTCTGAGCAAAGGTGAATGGATTCTCTTTATTTAGGGTTAAGATGAATATTTAGATTAGGAGGCCTCATCATCTTGTGAAAAGGTGGGCGTAAGGTTGCACTTGTGCCTTAAGGAAGCATGCCTATACATACATTACACGTATGTAGATGAGGCTCGAGAGCTCTTCCTTGGGCAGAGATTTTAGTAATAGAATGAAGTGAAGGTAGTCAGTTCTTGGTCTGTCTGCAGCTGTTAATCGGGAATTAAGGTCAAACTGGTCTTGTTTGTCTGGGCTGGCTGGAAGTCTTGTCAGGGCAGTCACTAGTGCCGAAAGGGTGGTTTTGGTTTCTATTTACCTGCGTTAAGACATAAACTGGAAAGAAGAGCTTAAGGGGACACCTGGGTGGCTAACTTGAGGCTGCCTTTGGCTCAGGTCAGGATCCCAGGATCATGGGATCAAGGTCGGTATCAGGTTCCCTGCTAGGCAGGGAGTTTGTCTCTCTATCTACTGCTTTCTCTGTTTGTGCTTTCTCTGTCAAATAAATAAATGAAATCTTAAAAAAAAAAAAAAAAGAGCTTAAGGAACAATGTGGGCCAGAAGTTGGTGAGTATAAGCAAGTGAGCAGTAAAGGTCAGGTCTTGGGGTGTAGCTGGTGATGGTTTTTTAAGACAGAGGGAAGGCATTAATAGAGAAAAAAAGGGGGCACCTGGGTCTGTTAAGTGTCAGCCTTTGCCTCAAGTCATGATTCCAGGGTTCTGGGATCGAGCCCCATGTCAGGCTCTTTGCTCAACGGGGAGTCTGCTTCTCCCTCTCCCTCTCTGTGCTCTCTCTCTTTCTCAAAGAAATAAAATCTTAAAAAAAAAGGGGGGGGTTGCACCTGAGTGGCTCAGTGGGTTAACCCTCTGCCTTCAGCTCAGGTCATGATCTCAGGGTCCTGGGATCAAGCCCCGCATCGGGCGCTCTGCTCAGCGGGGAACCTGCTTCCCCCTCTCTCTTTGCCTATCTCTTTCTACTTGTGATCTCTCTGTCAAATAAATAAAATCTTAAAAAAAAAAAAAAAGAAAGGAATTTATTAGCAAGAGACACGTTGTTTAGGCAAGGTTGCCTTCCTAAGGGTAGTGATAGGGGCTTACCAGTAAATTTCTAGAATTGACCAGGAAATTCTGTGTTGATTGGTAAAAGGTTACATTTTCCTGGTGTTGCAATGACAGATAGGTTAGGTATTAGTTCTTGGTTTACTGACTAGGGGCCCTAAGTGATGCAGTTACAGGCCTGTGGTTTTCTTTTTAACATCAGTTTAATTAAAAAGGATATAACTCATGAACAGCCAGATGGAAGGGATGCATAGGGAAAGGGAAGGGACCCAGAGCCCCATGCCCTCTCCAAGCATGCCACTCTCCCCACATCTCCACCTGTTTGCCCAACCGGAAGCTCTCCAGACCCCTTTATTATATAGGCACACTTGATTAAATCATTGACCATGGCTACTAATTCAACTTCCAGGTTGAGTCCCCTCCCCTGAAGTCGGGGTGGGATTGAAAATTCCAACTCTCCAATCCCATGACTGGTTCTCCTACACCGACCTCACTTGGATCAGGGGCATCAGCTGGATCACCTGCGTTAGCTGGAATCACTGAGGAGATCAGGGAAGTATCCAAAGTGCTATGGCAAGCTAGTGGCAGTTCTGGGGCAATTCATTAAAGGATGCATTAGGCTTTTTGTGTACCAGGCACTGTGGTAGGCACTGGGGACATAGAGAAGTATGAGAGGCAATGCCGACCCCATTCAGTCTTTGCTCTCCCTCCTTTCCCTTGTTTTTGGTTCTTTCCACTTGGATGATGTATGATTTCCTTTTGGGGCCTGCTACCTGGGTGCTGGTAGCGAATGGTCCTGCTGCTGTGGGTCTCCTTCCGACTCCAGGTAGTGGGATGTCATACTTTCCCTCTACAGAGGCAATCCCTCCATCCTTGCAGAATTTGGTGGTATTAATCAAGGCTTCTCTCCACATAAAAGATTTGTTTTGGTCAAGTGCCATTCCAAAATGTGCCACTTTGGCATATTGATTATTTTAAACTAAAATGACTTAAGAAATAGATGATGTAGGGCGCCTGGGTGGCTCAGTTGGTTAAGTGTCTGCCTTTGGCTCAGGTCATGATCCCAGGATCCCGGGGTCAAGTCCTTCATTGGGCTCCCTGCTCTGCCTCTCCCTCTCCCACTCCCCCTGCTTGTGTTCCCTCTCTCCCTGTGCCTCTGTCAAATAAATAATATCTTTAAAAAAAAAAAAAGAAGAAAGAAAGAAACAGCCAATGCAAAAATAACACTGACTTCTGGGTACCTGGAGGGCTTAGTTGGTTAGACATCTGCCTTCAGCTCAGGTCATGATCCCAGGGTCCAGGGATCAAGTCTTGGATCAGGCTCCCTGCTCAGTGGAGAGCCTACTTCTCCCTCTGCCTGCCACTCCCCCTGCTTGTGCTCTCTTTCTCTCTCTCTCTCACACTCTCACTCTATCTCAAATAAATAAAATCTTTTTTAAAAGTCTTAAAAAAAAAACCAAAACACTGACTTCTTTATCTTCAGAAAAAAATAAATAAATCTCTTGTATAAAAAGTGGCCAATCTGTACCAGGAGATAAAGAGATTCTTATTACGAGGCATAGGAAGTTTAGAGTCAAAAAGGCTATATAAACAACCCTTGCTACCTTTTTAAATTTACTACTGCAGCCCACATTCTGTTTACAATTCCTTACTAACTGAAGCTTCCCAAGTTAAGTTTTCTTTGTCCTGTCAATTCCTCACAGATTTATTGCTTCTTTGTCTAAAAAGTGTAACAACTTCCTCCATTGGTCATTTTTTTAGGTCTCAGTGTCATTACCCTGTCTCTGTGTGCAAGTAATAAAACTTTTTTTTCCCCCTCCTGTTACTCTGTCTCATGTCCATTTAATTCCTAGACCAGCTGGAAATCCTTGGGAACACAGGAGTTGGTTCCTCCCCTCCAGTTGGCGTGACCAGTGGGATCAACTTCCGCTGGATATTTGCTCTGAAGTTTCCATAGTTTCAAGATCTTGGGAGAACTGACATACGGCTGGCAGAAGGTAAGATTTCTTACCATGTCGGCCTCCCTGAATCTGTCTGTGAGGTCTGGTGGAGTGAGAATGATGACAGTCCTTTACTCTTTCTCTCAAGTTAAATTAGCAGGCGAAAATATTTGTGGAACTAGTTCCTTTGGCTTAGCGACTCTCAGAAAAAAGTTTGGTAGAGCACGGTTTGCTAAGTGATCCGTTTCCTTCCAGAGATGGTCTTTGTTTTCCTTTGTCTGTGTCTTTTGTCACAAAAGGTGAGTAAATCCATAAAGCGTAGCCTTCATGGCTCACATCAGACAGTGTCTGTGTGGACATACTTCATACTTCGCTGTGGGTCCCCTGTGTAAAGACTAGATGAGGTTTTTCCTTTTATCGTGTTCTCTGTCCTAAGAGCTTGGCTTTGTGACCAGTGAGAACATTTCCTCTGGTCTCAGCCATCTGGAAGGTGCATTTACTGGGGTGCTCTTTGGTGGCAAGTTGAATAGACTGGGGATTGGAGACGCCCATTTACAAGCAGCCTTCTCTTTGCCCAGGTGAGCCGGCTCTCAGGGGGGTTTGTCCTAAGAAGTCCTAGACTGTAAGGGCCTTGGTCGTCTCAATCTTCATTGCTTGTGAGTGCTAGAAAAATCCCATTCCAGTAGCACCTGCCTCCTGTCACAGATTGGTGAGTCTGCAACTGGAAGCTTCGTACCTTTGTGGGAGACTGGAGACAACCTAATAATATCACGTCATTCCTCCCACCTGTCCCTGACGGTCTTTGCTTCCTTAGACTATTCTTGGAAGTAGACTGTTAGATCATGGGGGCTTCATCAACTATGCCCTCTCTAGGGACATCTCTTGTATCTTTGGTCAAACCATAAAAAGGCTTATTGGTTTGAGTGGTTGTGAATTGACATTAATAACAAAATCCTATTCATCATGGCCAGAGGATGGATCCTTGAAATTAGCTAAATTAAGGATTGCCTAGGTGGCTCAGTTGGTTAAGTGTCTGCCTTTGGCTCAGTTGGTTAAGTGTATGCCTTTGTCTCAGGTCATGATCCTGGTGTCTTGGGATGGAGTCCTGCATCAGGCTTCTTGCTCAGCCAGGAGCTTGCCTGCTTCTCTCTGCCTGTTACTCCCCCTGCTTGTGCACTCTCTCTCTCTCTGACAAATGAAATCTTTAAAAAAAATTTAAAATTGGCTAATTGTCTTATTAGTATAAGGCTATCCTTGACAAGATAAAAGAACAGACTCAGACTCAAGACAAAAATTAATATCTACATCCATTGTAGATTTCTCTTCCTCAAATCTGACCCCATCTCTCGTTTTTTTTTTTTTTTTAAAGATTTTATTTATTTATTTGTCAGAGACAGAAGGAGAGAGAACGAGCGAGCACAGGCAGACAAAGAGGCAGGCAGAAGCAGAGGGAGAAGCAGGCTCCCTGCCCAGCAAGGAGCCCGATGTGGGACTCGATCCCAGGACGCTGGGATCATGACCTGAGCTGAAGGCAGCCACTTAACCAACTGAGCCACCCAGGTGTCCCCCATCTCTTGGTTTTAACTTCTCTTTCCCTACAAGATTTTTTGTACAGTACTCCGGCTTAATCTCAAGTTCAAAGTATACAAACTACTCTTATAAATGCTAGAGGCCAAAAAGTGAATTTAGCATAAGAACCTGGGACAGACAGTGGGGTTTGCTTTGCTGTAATCAGGTTTTGCCAACCTTAGGCATTTCTATGCAATGACCTTGGCAGATGTAGCTTAGAACTGTGCACTCCCCCAGCCTGCCCCCAACTCACAGAAAATTCATGTCCCTTGAACAGCAGCAGATCTTGTAAATTATAAAGCCCCTTTTCCTCCACTTTCAAAAGATGCCTACCAAATTTAGAGGAATTAGAAAGGTTGATGGCTATTCACAAGCTCACTGAAAGAGAACTTGACTGGCAGCTAAGGGAAGGTTCTTTCAGCTTCTGATTATGCTGTGGGTATGAGGCAAGACAGAAGGGCCCCAGGACACAGCCCCACTTCACAGAGGAAGCTGATGACCAGAATTTCTCCTAGGCCCTCCTGCAATTAATCAGTGGAAGACTTATCTAAGGACCTAATATCAAAAAAGTCCAAGGTTAAATTACATACTTAGAAAAAAAGCTTTTATTAAAACACTTTATACAGAGTTTATCAAGGCATAAAGCTCTTGATTCCTGTTTTAGTTAAAAATATCCCTGGTATATATACATATATAAAGTTTAGTTGGGCAAATCCATCCCTTGATATTCAGGCTGCAATCCATGATCTTTGGGGAAATTAAAGGCAACTGTCTTTGTCTTACAAATCCCAAAAAACAAAACTAGAAATAAACTCTAAAAACAAGTCAAAGCCCACCTATTTTTACCTTAGGCAAAACCTTGCCTATTCCTCTTTAAATGCTTTATAGCTATTACAAAAGATCGAATATTGGAACAGAACTGTCCTGTACCTAAGAAAAGAAACAGTTTTTTAAATAGCAATTATCTCAAATTTCTTTAAATTTGCAAACAAAACAACTTGCATTCTTTCTCTGTCCCTTAGAGTTACAATTTCAACATGTCTTTGAAATGAAAACACAGTCCACAATTGTTTGAAACTGAAGAAAAAAGGCAGGGAAGGGAAGAGGGCTTTTTTTTTTTTATGTCATTTTTAAAATTTATTTTTTATTTTCAGCATAACAGTATTCATTGTTTTTGTACCACACCCAGTGCTCCATGTAATCCATGCCCTCTCTAATACCCACCACCTGGTACCCCGACCTCCCACCCCCCCCAGCCCCTTCAAAACCCTCAGATGGTTTTTCAGAGTCCATAGTCTCTCATGGTTCACCTCCCCTTCCAATTTACCCCAATTCCCTTCTCCTCTCCATCTCCCCTTGTCCTCCATGCTATTTGTTATGCTCCACAAATAAGTGAAACCGTATGATACTTGACTCTCTCTGCTTGACTTACTTCACTCAGCATAATCTCTTTCAGTCCCATCCATGTTGCTACAAAAGTTGGGTATTCATCCTTTCTGATGGAGGCATAATACTCCATAGTGTATATGGACCACATCTTCCTTATCCATTCGTCCGTTGAAGGGCATCTTGGTTCTTTCCACAGTTTGGCGACCGTGGACATTGCTGCTATAAACATTGGGGTACAGGTGGCCCTTCTTTTCACTACATCTGTATCTTTGGAAGAAGAGGGCTTTTTAAAAATACAGAGTGCTAAGGGGGCAACTGGGTGGCTCAGTCACTTCAGACTCCTGATCTCATCCCAGGTATGGATCTCAGGGTCATGAGTTCACGCTCAGTGATGAGCTTTATGCTGGGTGTGGAGCTTACTTAAAGAATAAAAATACAAATTGCTAAAAGGGCTATGCCCAGACTCTAGCATCTCTAATGGATAATGTGTTCCAAAAAGTCCACCTTGGAGAAAACTTGGGTACTTTGTGCCTTTGTGGTAAAAATTTTCTACCACCTTTTCTAGGACCTAAGAGCCATTCTTTGAAATATAAACTTCAAAAAAAAAAAAAAGTTTCTCACCAGAAGGAAAAAAAAAAAAGAGCAAGAAAAGGTATATAAAAACCAGGCCTATAATGTTCTCTCCACAAAACAAAAACTATAGGATCTTTGTTTACATCTGTAAGTATGTCCATATTGTTAAATAAGAGAAATCCATCAAAGTAAATGTTAAAGATTGAATTGGCTTATCAATCAGTTCATGAATTGGGCAGCATCCCATCCAACAATTAGAAAGTAACTCCAAAGTGCTACAGAAAAGGAACTGCTTTTATAGAGGTAGAGATGGAGCGGAAAAAGACAGTTATTAGCAAAGAATCCATTGTTGTAGGCAATTTGCCCTCCTAAGGGAAATGGAAGGGGTCTGTCAATAAACTTCTTGTGCTGACCAGGAAATGCCATGTTGTTGCCTGGTTAAAGGTTACATTCCTGGGGAGTTGAAACTGCAGTTTATTTAGGTATTAAGTCTTGGTTTACTGACTTGGAGCCTTAAAACTAAGCGACGCCATATTGGGCCTGTGGTTTTCTTTTTAACAATAGATAAGTTGTAAGTGTGAGATTTGCCTACATGTGGATGGTAGTACTAAAATTAGTTCATAAAAGAGCCCTGTTTAGTCAGTTTGAAGGCAAGAGCTTATTTTCAAGAACACATGATTTCGGAGAATATTCGTTGTTAAAGCTAATTTAAGGCTGTCAGTGTAGTTAAAATAGACATGTCTCTAAAATTACAATCTTAAAACCAAAACTTTTATTCTGTCTCAGCTTACTTAGAGTCAAATAGGTTGCTACTATCTCTGTTTTTAAAAAATAATTGACTTGGAGGGATAACTGACTTTGATATCTCAGGGTTTTTTATGGGTAATCTAAGTATAATTGTTAAGAACAAGTAAATTAGATATAAATTTTAAAAGTTTTTTTAGGTAAACTTTTAAAATAGTTTCCCTCATCTTTTTGGCAACTTGAAACCTTGAAGTCTTGCTAAGTGGTGAGTTAGGTTGAATCCACTGAGTATCTGGGTCATTTCTAAATAGACAAAATAATAAGCATTAAATACTGAATATAGGTTTATCTACTTGTGGTTTCCTTATTACTTTAACAAAACTAAAGATTTGAGTCTCCTAGTAAACATGTTCTGTTCTTTATTAAACTTTTGTACTATGAAGAAACATATGTTGGGGCGCCTGGGTGGCTCAGTGGGTTAAAGCCTCTGCTTTCGGCTCAGGTCATGATCCTGGGGTCCTGGGATCGAGCCCCACATCGGGCTCCCTGCTCAGCAGGGAGCCTGCTTCCTCCTCTCTCTCTCTGCCTGCCTCTCTGCCTACTTGTGATCTCTGTCAAATGAATAAATAAAATCTTAAAAAAAAAAAAGAAACATATGTTTCTAGAAATTATGAAATATCTCCTTAAATTTGCCAATCTAAAAAATGCTGGAGAAACAGACAACTTACAGTTGTTTACTACTACTTCACTAGAAATTAAAGTTTCTAAGGATTAAGAGTTGTGATTAACATATGACTAAAGCTGCTAAAAATTATAAGGGAAATAACTCTGTCTGATGCATGTTTCTGGTAGGAAAAAGTATGAGGAAAGGCAATACATTTTTGTTGAGGGCAAAAATAAGTTTTCCTAAAGTGAGACTAGTGATTTAAAAAGGGAAAACTTAAAATCTGAGGTCCTTTGAAAAATAATTTTATATATAGCTAAGATTAGAATAAGTATATTTAAAAGAGGGTTTTGGAGAACAGTGTGGAGATTCCTCAAGAAATTAAAAATAGAGCTTCCCTATGACCCTGCAATTGCACTACTGGGTATTTACCCCAAAGATACAGATGTAGTGAAAAGAAGGGCCATCTGTACCCCAATGTTTATAGCAGCAATGTCCACGGTCGCCAAACTGTGGAAAGAACCAAGATGCCCTTCAACAGACGAATGGATAAGGGAGATATGGTCCATATACACTATGGAGTATTATACCTCTATCAGAAAGGATGAATACCCAACTTTTGTAGCAACATGGATGGGACTGGAAGAATTATGCTGAGTGAAGTAAGTCAAGCAGAGAGAGTCAATTATCATATGGTTTCACTTATTTGTGGAGCATAACAAATAACATGGAGGACAAGGGGTGTTAGAGAGGAGAAGGGAGTTGGGGTAATTTGGAAGGGGAGGTGAACCATGAGAGACTATGGACCCTGAAAAACAACCTGAGGGTCTTGAAGGGGCAGGGGATGGGAGGTTGGGGGAACAAGGTGGTGGGTATTAGGGAGGGCACATATTGCATGGAGCACTGAGTGTGTTGCAAAAACAATGAATACTGTTACGCTGAAAAGAAATTTTTTTAAAAAGTGAGTTTTAATATCAAAGGAACACTGATGGAAAATTAGAATTTGTTTTATCTCTCTGTTAAAAGAAATACTTTCTTAGATGATTGGTTTGGTTTTTATGAGAAATTACAAACAAAATTTTCGTTACCTTTTATGTAATCTACCTAGAAAATGATTCTATGTTTTGTTTTTTATCAAATCTTTGATCATTCAAGAAGACAGTCTTCTTAATATTAAAATAGCTAAGACTTATTTACAACTATGAAAACTTCTGTATTTGTCTCTCATTGTCACTTTGGTTAAATCATTTAATAGTTTTATAATCTATGATCCTTCTTCTTTTTTTTTTAAGATTTTATTTATTTATTTGACAGAGAGAAAGAGATCACAAGTAGGCAGAGCAGAAGGCAGAGTGTCATGTTGGGGGGGAAGCAGGCTTCCCGCTGAGCAGAAGCCTGATGTGGGGCTCAATCCAAGGATCCTGAGATCATGACCCAAGCCAAAGGCAGAGGCTTAACCCACTGAACCACCCAGGTGCCCCATGTGATCCTTCTTTAATTAATGCTTGAAACTTTTGATGTTTTTGACATATTTCCCATAATTGAATTTTCTTAATGGTCTTATATTTAAGTAATCTCTACACCCAACATGGGACTTGAACTCATCACCCCAAAGTCAAGAGTCACATATTCTTCCAATTGAGCCAGCCAGGTGCCTCCCAAAATCAAATTCTAAAATAAAGTCTTTTGCCTGCAATCTAACTGAAATGTTCCACAGGGCCCTTGGAACATTTTAGTGATTTTTTTTTCTCATTGTTAAAGAGAGAAATTAGGCTTGTTTGGTATGTGAAATTACATGGGAAGTATTGTCAAACAAATATTACTAAACTGTCTTATATTTGTGTAGATATATGGAAATTGTATGAAACTTCTAGAAATTTGATATGTCCTCGTATGTTGTTATCTTAAAATGTTAAGTGTCACAAAAATAACCAAATTTCCTTGTCAATTACATTGTAATGAATTTTAATCAGATTTTTAATCATGGGCATTTTTAAAGTCCTTTGTCATTCGTAGACAGTTACACTTTTACTCAGATGCTTTTACAAAAGCTTCCTGCAACTGTGTTTCTTCCTCAATGAGAAAGAACCTTGAGTATAGGTTTCTGAAACCTTAAGATCATAAGACTAAATTTGTTAAGAATTTCTGGAACTAGGAGAAAAACCAGATTCAAGCAGAAAAAAGATTAATAACATGAGACTAAATGAACTGAGGACAATTATAATTTTTTAAAAGATTTACTTATTTATTTGTTTGAGAGAGAGAGAGAGAGAGAGGGAGAGAGAGTGGAGTAGGGGAGGAGCAGAGGGAGAAGCAGGCTCTCCACTGAGTAAGGAGCCCATTGCAGGGCTCGATCCCAGGACCCTGAGGTCATGACCTGAGCCCAAGGCAGATGCTTAACTGACTGAGGCACCCTAGGATGATTATAATTTTTATGACTTTCTTGTTTGAAACATTGTTGATCTTTTAACGTTTTATTTTTCCAGATTTAAACAAACGTCCTCTTAAGCTAATTGTGACCTGCAATAATATGATAAAATAAGAACTTTTCAACAAATACTTTTTCTTTCTGTCTTATCCCTCCAGAATTTTCAGTGAATATTCTTATATTTTCATGGCAATGTTTTCATTTGCATAAATTCAACAAGAATCTGTTCTCCTTGTATCAGCACATAATTGGAAACATTGATTATATTATTGAGGCTTTGATTGGCATGTCATATTTGAGGGAAACCTGCAAAAACTTAGGTATGACCAGACAGCATTAAGGAAATAATGTTGGTTATATGGAGCCAATAAGGCCCCTTGAAAAAACAGCCTAATACCTTGCTTATGGGGTTGCTAGCAACCTTATAGGTAAAGGACATCACTTCTTGGAAGGTGCAGGAACCTCAGGCTATTTTGCAGATCTCAACAGAGAGGAATTAACCCGAATCTAAAGGTATTATAGCCAAAGTCTGATGGCAAGTATTTGGCTTGGCTTCTGACCTTGAGAGGCTGTTAAAAGTTCAATGTAGAGATTCTCTGTAAAAAGTTCCAGCAAAGCAGATTTAAAAGAGTATATATGATCAGTTGCTATTCTTGCTGAACTTACATATATAATCAGGCCAACATTGGTTCCCCCCAACCTTGGTTTATTTTATAAACAAATCAGTCTTAATTTGGCTATCTTTGGTAGAATGATAGTGATTATAAAGAGGAAAATTATGTTTTCATAACACACCTTTATGGATATTGGGTTCTAAAACAGTTCTTTATAAACAAAACTAATTTTTTCTAGGTGCCTTCAGTGTCTGGCCACAAATCCTAGTTATCATCTCCAATTTTTTCCCATAATTTTGACTGGAATCAATTCATAAATAAACTTCCCCTTTTCTTGAAGCCTTGCAAACTAATACAAACAACTTCATGTAAACTTGAGTGAAATCATAACAGCTCATTTATAGACCATCTTCATGCCTGTTGTTCTGTGGGAGCAGAAGGGTCACCAGAGACATTTGATGTACAAACTGAAAGTCTTCCAGATTACCACTGCCTGCCCTCACCCAGTTTGAAGATGCATTTAGCCTGACATCTAGAAATCTCCACTGACTACTCAGAAATCAGAAACCAGTTTTATAATTTATCTAATCTTAACCATTGCTTTTCTTCTGCTTTCATAAAAATGCCTCTTATTTATTATATAATTAATGCAATCCTAGGTTTAACTTTGAAAATACATAAGCATCACAGCCTTCTGACTTGAGTTTTATTAAACTAACCTATTGTCAGAAATAAAAGACCACTGAAGTGAGATAAAACAGTCTGCCAGCTCAACTTCCTTTGGAAGTTTCAGAGGAGGGAATCATAGGGACCAAGAGCAGGCCACCCCAAAATATGACACTTTAGCATATTGATTATTTTAAATAAAAGTTACTTAAGAAACAACCTATGCAAAAAGAATATTCTGACACCCCATCCGCCAATGTTGTTTCCCGAAAACATGAAATAAATCTCCCTGTGCAAGGTAGCCTGTCCATATTGAGAGGTAAAGAGATCCTTATCCCCAGAGACAGAAAATTTAGAGCCAAAAAGGCCATATAAACAACCCCTGTTACTTTTATTAATTTATTACCCCAGCCCAAACTCTGCTTAGAATTCCTTACTAAATGAAGCTCCTCAAGTTAAGTTTTCTTTGACTTGTCGATTCTTCACAGATCTATTGTCTGTTTGTCTAAAAAATATGAAAACTGCCCACTTTGGTTATTTCTTTAGGTCTCAACTTCATTTGAGGGCCTCCATGCACACTCCATAAAATATTACGTTTTCTCCTGTAGATATGTCTTATGTCAATTTAATCTCTAGATCAGCTGGAAGATCCTGAAGGGTAGAAGGAAATTGTTTCTTCCCCACCAGGACAATTTCCCCAAGCTCTCTCCTCTGTAAGAGCAGAAAGGCTACCTTTCAGGAGTTTGGCTCTTGGTAGGTGGCTTAGCAAAGCTGACACAGTGACAGTACTGATCAGGGGACACAGCTCAGGTACCACAGTAGGGACTGATGGTCCCCAACCAGTTACTGTTTCAGCCAATAGTGTTCTACTCCAAGAACTGGTTACTCATCTGAAGACCTTCTCTTGATGTAATATATGCTACATAGGCCACAAATGATAGATTGACTAGGTGGTAACACATGAGGACAGGGGAAGGGTTATTTAGTCCAGTGATTAAATTTCTGTCATGTCTTGAGCCTGAGCTTCTGGGCTGCGACCTCCACTAGTGCTTCTCAAGTTCTCCCTCACTTGAGACAAGAAGGCTAGGAGGGCTGCAGTTTCAGTTTGAAACTTCCCTTTCCCCAAGTTAATTAGGCTCTAGTAAATAGTTTCCCTGGAGGCAGCCTTTTGTTAAGGAGAACAAAATGCTCTCCTTTTGTTAGGAGAACATTGGGCATATTTTCCCCCTCCCCCTCTAGGAAGCATGATGCAGAGGATTTGTCTCCACTGTTCTCCCAGGGGATCTGTAGGGTTCTTAGAGGTAAAGCTCACAAAAGTGTGATGGCCTCTCTGATACTGGGACCTCCCTAAGTTTTTTACTCTTAAGCTTGTCCACACAGAGTGTCTGGCAATTAGTCAGTGGCAGTTAATGTGGTCATACCAGTTCTGGCCCCAACCACCTATATCTTAGAAAGTGACCTCATTTGGAAACAAGATTGTTTCAGATAGAAGTTAAGATGAGGTCATTCTGGAATAAGGTGGGCACTAAACCATATGACTCTTGTCCTTTTAAGAAGGGGAAATTGGGATTCAGACATGCATACAATTAGAGTGCCATGTGCAGACACAGGGAAAAGGCAGCCATTTATGCAGAGAGAGAGAGAGAGAGAGAGAGAGGTCTTGAACAGATCCTTCCCTTGCCGTCCTCTGGGAGAACCAACTCCACAGACACTTTGATCTGAAACTTCTTGTCTCTAGAACCATGAGATAATAAATTTTTGTTGTTCAAACTGCCCAGTTTTGGGCACTTTGTGATAACAACCCTAGAAAACTAAAACATACCTATCCTTATTAGATCCTCACAGATCCTTGCAGTAAGAGTCCTTTGTTATGTAAGATTTGTTTACATCTGTGTCTACAATGCAATACCATAAGGCTTGCTTAGAATAGATTTTGTAATGTATTTATAAAGTAACAGTCCAGGAAATCACATGATTAATTGTGTTTTCTCTCTGTACATGTCAGGACTTGCTCTGCTCATCAGTGGTCATCAGACTTCAGCATGATCACCTCTAAGTTGCTGGCTTATGTGGCAGTTTCAGTTCTCTGTGTCTTCAGAGTCAGCTCCCGGGATACATTTATTGCAGCTGTTTATGAACACGCAGTGATATTACCTAATGCCACCCTGATACCAGTGTCCCATGAAGTGGCATTAACATTAATGAACCAAAATCTGGATCTTTTGGAGGCAGCGGTCACTTCAGCAGCAAATCAGGTACCATCTCTCAGGCATGCTGGATTCCACCAGGAGAAGGGGTAGGGTCTTAGGAAGCAGGATCCCTATCAGGTTTGGTTAATACTTTTGGAAGACATATGTGTCAGGGTAGCCAACAACTTTGTTGTACAATCAGACTCCTATCTCCTTCTCAAAATTATTATAGCTGGGGCTCCCAAATAATGAGACCAAGTTAAGAAAAGAATGGCTTCATCGTCATGAAGGAGGCAGCAGACCGTTGAGGAACTTGCTGTACATTCAATGACTTAGTTGCTCTATTTTACTACACATGGAGAGTGGAGGACAAATGAGTCAAGACCGGATGCTCTGCTCAGAGTATCAGTAGCCTTGATACACTTTTGTGCTCCTAAGCTTGTGCAGGTTTTTGGATTAATTCATAACATCAAAATAAAGTTAAGTTGCAAACTACTTAACAAGATGTATTATGTACTTCATACTTCATTCTAATTATAGATTAACTGTATATTAATGCATATAAGTCCTGAGTTGAATGAAGGGTTAGGTATAAGTGGGTGGTTTGAATGGATATGATTGAAACAAGGTATTTGTAGATCAGGTGTAGAGGAGGACTTTGCGAAGTGGGATGAGTCATGACTACATACATATCACTGATATCTACCAATACATATTCTTAGACAATACAAACATTTTAAAGATTAATAAGAATTCTGAGGTTCTTTTTTATCCTTAGTAGGACTATTTTCTTAAAGGCTGCAGCTTTCAGGGTGACTCTCCCATATGAAGGTGCCCAGGTGCATCTGGGGTGTACCTCTGGGCTTGGCACCTTTAAGGGGAATCAGTGTCTGAGTGCCCTCCTCCTGAGAAACCAGAGTCACTTTTGCAGGGTACAGAGCAGGGAGGGTTGGAGTGGAGCAGGAAGTAGAACAGAGACTTTGAGTATAAATCGATTCCATGTCACCTGGGTACAAAATCTACCCAAAGTCCAGGGAGGGGGCCAATTTTAAGAAGAGTTGGGTTTATGCTTCACAACGGCAGTGGATAGCAACCCTGTGAATAACCATAACCTCTTGATGTTTATGAAATAATGGAAACATTATATAGAAATGGTGATGTGGAATTAGACAATGCAATTGTGCAAAGAAAATAAATTTTAAAAATATAGAAAACAAAAGATTAAGATTGAAAGGAAAAGAAAAAAAAAAAGGCCTGATGGCAGTTGCTCATCCACCCAGTTCCTCAGGGCCCCTTACAGACCCTGTCTTGGATTCTTTGCTTCTCCGAGAAATATTTTAATTAAGCTACATTTTTAACAGGGTGCAGATATTATTGTGACTCCAGAAGATGGTATATATGGCTGGAACTTTAACAGGGAAACTATCTACCCATACCTGGAGGATATCCCAGACCCTGAAGTCAACTGGATCCCTTGTATTAATCCCAGAAGGTATTAATCCCAAACAGGTAGTAGACAATCCAATCATGAACATGCACTTACTTTACCTGGGAGGACTTTTTAGTAGATCACCGCTTAAGATCCACTATCAACTCTAAGTTCAAGATAGTTCTATTTTTCCTCTTCTGTGGATACATTTATTAGGAAAGTGATAGGAATTGTGAAATCACAGAAATCAGTGCTGGAAGGTAACATAGAAATCATCAAATTCTATGTGAATATATTTCCATTGAGGGAAGGAATCTGGAGAGACAATAGCATAACTTGCTTAGGGTTACAGGGGTAGTTGGTTAGCAGGAGAACCAGAATCAAACTCTAGTCTTCTGACTTCTTCTTTTTTTTTTTTTTTTAAGATTTTACTTATTTATTTGACAGAGAGAGATCACAGTAGACAGAGAGGCAGGCAGAGAGAGAGGGAACAATAGCTAGCCCCTCAAGATCCTGGAGACCTTGCTTCCTTAGGGACTTACATCATCCCTCATCCCCTTTGTCCTTACCCACCGCTGAGTCCACTCCTACTCTGCCTTTAAAAACTGACTGTCATCTGGTTCGGGGTCCAAGTCCCTACTCCGCTGTGCTGGGTATACTTGGGCCGAAGCTTAAGCTTGTCAAATAAACCCTTGTGTGATTGCATCGGTGCTTGGCTCCTTGGTGGTCTCTCGGATGCGAAAACTCAGGCATAATTGTGTGTGTGTGTGTGTGTGTGTGTGTGTGTGTGTACATATTATGTACAGATACTATTCTGGACAGTAGGTGGACAAAATACATTAAAAATCTATCTTCTGGGAGATTATATTTTAGTGTGGGGAGATAATAAAGAAAAAAGATAATATCTGTTTAGTTATCTATTAATCTATCTACATATCTATGATAGGTAGTAAAGGTTAATGCTGTGGAGAAAAGGAGGATAGGCGGATATGGCAGCCAGCGTGGGGCCTTCATTTTTGGTCATCAGTTGTCTTTATGGTGACATCTAAGCAAAGACTTGGAAGAAATGAAGGAGCAGGTCACATAGGGTCTAACAAAGGTTTTTGTAATCTTTCCTGGATATAACAAACAGTCTGAAAAATGTAGTTTAAATATATATATTTAAATATATGATGCACTTCCAGGATTAATAGAGACAGGAGGGAAGTATGTAATCAATGTTTAAGAAATATCAATACCAAATATATACTTCATGTACCAATATATTCTGCCAGTTGTGGTGATCTGAAAAGACTTCGGCTAAATATGTTTCAAGGTTTGATGTGTTGTGTTTACATCTGTCTTTCAGACATTAATTGAAGCAAATGAGAGAGAGGAACTATCATAGTCATTTTTTAATGTAATGCATTAGAATAATTCTTTGTAGTTTCTCATCCTTCTTGGTCTTTTTCAAGGATATGTTTTTGTAGATAATTGCTATGGTTTTGCTTATATTAATTGTACCAATTAGTAGATTTGATACTCAAAGCTTTTACTGCTATTGCCAGCAGATGGCACTAAATCTCCATACATTCAACAGTTACTTTACCCTTTTCAGCTATTCTTCAATAACCTATCTGCTATTAACCATTTATTACTTAAAGGTTGTGCCAATAGAGTTTATTAAATATGGCTATAATGTTACATGTAGTGGGTTTCAGTTTTGAGGATTGCATTTTAATTGCTTTATTGGGACAACTACAGTCAACATGATAAAGAATAAAGAAATCAGAGGCACCTGGATGGCTCAGATTTCTTAAGCATCTGCCTTTGGCACAGGTCATGATCTTGGAGTCAGGTCCTGTGGTTGAGCCTCAGATTGGTGTCCCTGCTTCTCCCTCTCTCAGCCTATTCCCCCTGCTCATGTAGTGTTCTCTCTCGCCATCTTTCTGTCTCTCAAATGAATAAATAAAATCTTAAAGAATTTAAGAAATCAATTAACAAGTGTTCCAGTATTTCCATTTTCCCATACTGTCTGGCACTGCCCTAGCCCAATTCTTGTTGCCTTTAATCTGAGCCAATGCAACAACTTCTTAATGATTTCCTACATTTAGTCTCTTAATCATTCTAGTACATTCTATACCCTAATGGCCTATTATCTTAAAGAAAATTCAGATTATGTTACTTCTCTCCTCAAAATCTTTTTCTCTTAAATTTGAAAGAAGTTTTTTAAACTTCTTGGTGCTGAGCTCTACCTTTTATGACCCCACATGCATCTTTTAAAATTCCCTTTTTGCTTTTTCTACCTACCAATGCCTCTGCTCCAACCAGATTGACTAGTTCCCTGAACAAGGTTTCCCTTTTCTTAACATCCAAGGGTATTTTTTCCTAATTTTTTTTATTGTGTTGAAGTACACATAATATAAAGTTTACTACCTTAGCCATTTTTAAATGTATAGTCAGTGGTATTAAATTTGTATTGCTAATTCAGCCATCACCATCCCTCACTTCCAGAACACTGTCTGTCTGACAAAACTCAAACTCTATGCCCATTAAACAATAACTCTACCTATGCTAATTTTGGCAGCACATATACTAAAATTGGAGCAATGCAGATGATTAGCATGTCTCTTGCACAATGATGACTTGCAAATTCCTGAAGCATTCCATATTCCTAGAAATGAAAAGAGGAGACATTACAAGTGATACCACAGAAATACAAAAAAATCATAAGAGACTACTTTGGATAATTATATGACAACAAATTGGACAATTTAAAATAAATCCATGGATTTCTAGACACAGGGAACCTACCAAGACCAAATCATGAAGAAATAGAAAGTCTGAACATAGCCATACTATCTCAGAAAGATATCCGCACCCCAATGGAGTATTATGTCTCCATCAGAAAGGATGAATACCCAACTTTTATATCAACATGGATGGGACTGGAAGAGATTATGCTGAGTCAGATAAGTCAAGCAGAGAGAGTCAGGTATCATATGGTTTCACTTACTTGTGGAGCACAAGGAATAACACAGAGGACATTGGAAGATGGAGAGGAGAAGTGAGTTGGGGGAAATCAGAGGGGGAGACCAACGGAGAGACGGTGGACTCTGAGAAACAAACTGAGGGTTTTGGCGGGTGGGGAGAATAGGTGAACCTGATGGTGGGTATTATGGAGGGCATGTATTGCATGGAGCACTGAATGTGGTGCATAAACAATTTTGGAAGACTAAAAGAAATAAAATGGAAAAAAGGAGAAAAAGAAATAAATAAAATCTTTTTAAAAAGGGGAAAAAAAAAGATATCTGCACCCTTATGTTTATTATAGCATTACTTAAAATAGCCAAGACATGGAAATAACCTGTATGACCAACAGATGAATGGATTAAAAAAAAGTGATATACATATATTCAATGGAACTTATTCAGCCGTGAGAAAGAAAGAAATACTGACATTTGCAACAACATAGATGAACATTGAGAACATTAAACTAAGTGAAATAATCCAGGCAGAGAAAGACAAAAACTGTATGATCTCACTTATATGTAGAATCTAAAAATGCTGAGCTTACAGAAGCAGAGAGAATAGTAGTTGACAGGGGCTGGTAGTGGGGGAAATGAGGCACAGTTGGGCAAAGGGTATAAAGTTCTAAGTAAGAGGAATAAATTTTAGAGGTCTAATGTATAGCATGATGACTTAACAATATTGTATTGTTTACCTGAAAGTTGGAATGGGAGTACATTTTAAATGTTCTCACAATAAGAACAATAAAATGGTACTTATACTAATTAAAAATGTGCTAACCTAATTGTGGTAAACATTATTAAAATATACATGTATCAGATCATCACATTTTACATTTTGAACTTACACAGTGTTATAGTGTTTTATTTCAGTAAAGCTGGGGAAAGAACACAGTAACTCCCAATTTCCTCATCTCTGCAGCCCCAGGCAGCCATCATATTACCTTGTATATCTATGAATTTGATGACTATAACTACTCTAGTTACCTTATAAGTGGAATTGTATGGTTTTTTTTTAACTTTTTGTAATTGATTTATTTCACTTAGCATAATATCTTCAAAGCTCATTCATGTTGTGGCATGGGTCAGAATTTCCTTCCTTTTTAAGTTGAATAATATTCTACTGTGTATATATGCCACAATTTGCTATCTTTCATCCATTGATGGAAACTTGAGTTGCTTCCACATTTTAGCTATTGTGAATAAAGCTGCTGTGAACATGAGTGTACAAACATATCTTCAAGACACTGCTTTCAGGTTTTTGAAATCTACCCAGAAGTGTAACTGCTGAATTATGTAATGGTCCTATTTTTAATTTTTTGAGGAACTACCAAACTGGTTTCCTGGCAGTTCTTTTCCTGACCATATCATTTTTATATATCCAACAATAGTGCCTTTGTGTTCCAGTTTCTTCACATCCTCAACACTTGCTATTTTCTATTTTGTTTTTTTTAATAGACATTCTAATGGGTATGAGGTGATATTTCATTGTGGTTTTGATTTACATTTCCCTAGTGATTAGTGAGTTTGAGCATCTTTTCATATGCTTATCAGCCCTTTGTGTGGCTATCTTTTTGGAGAAAAGTCTATTCAAGTCTTTTGCCCATTTTAAAATCAGATTGTTTTTATTGTTGAATTTTAAGAGTTCTCTTGTATTTTGAATTATTAATGTATAATGTCTTTCCCCAAATCTTATAATCTTTTTTCTTAATTTAAAGTCTGTTTTGTCAGATATTAGCATAGAGTATCTTAATTTCTCCCTCATATTTGAACAGTGTTGCTGGATACCATATTCTTAGTTGACAGGTCTTTTTTCTTTCAGTGCTTCAAATATATTGGCCCCTGCTTTCTGGTCTCTAGTGTCTGATTAAAAACTGCTGATAATCTTATTGGGGAATCACTTACCTCTCGTGGCTTTCAACATTTTTATTTTGTCTTTGAACAATGGTCCTATTTTTAATTTTTTGAGGAACTACCAAACTGGTTTCTTATACTAATTAAAAATGTGCTAACCTAATTGTGGTAAACATTATTAAAATATACATGTATCAGATCATCACATTTTACATTTTGAACTTACACAGTGTTATAGTGTTTTATTTCAGTAAAGCTGGGGAAAGAACACAGTAACTCCCAATTGATTCTGATTCTACCATATTGATTCTGCCAGTACAAATATTGCCCAACTGTGCCTCATTTCCCCCACTACCAGCCCCTGTCAACTACTATTCTCTCTGCTTCTGTAAGCTCAGCATTTTTAGATTCTACATATAAGTGAGATCATACAGTTTTTGTCTTTCTCTGCCTGGATTATTTCACTTAGTTTAATGTTCTCAATGTTCATGTAGTTTGATAGCAATGTATCTTGGTATGGGTGTCTTTGAGTTCATCTTTCTTGGAGATCATTGAACTTCTTAAATCTTTATATATTTGTGTCTTCAAATTTGGAAAAATTTTGGACACGATTTCTTCATATAATCTCTCTGACCCTTTATTTCACTCTTTTTGGACTCCTCTAATCTGTATATTATTCCACTTGATGATGTCTCACAGGCCCCTTAGGCCTTGTTCACTTCAATCTTTTTCTTGCTCTTTTCTTTTGACTTGATCACTTCAACTGGCTTAACTTTAAATTTATTGATTCTTTCAGCTCAAATCCATCTTTGAATCCCACTAGTAAATTTTTCATTTTAATCATTTTAAATTTTCAGCTCCAGAATTTCTTTTTGCTTTCTCTTAGGTTTTTCCACCTCCTTATTGATATTTCCATTTTGTTCATATATTATCTTTTGACTTTTTCCACATTTGCTTTTAGTTCTTTGAGCATCTTTAGGATAGTTGTTTTAATCGTTAGTCTAGTCTTTAGTCCAGGTTTGTCATCTGGTCTTTCTCTAGGATGGTTTCTGCAGGTTTTTTCTTTTTTAATTTTTTTAATTATTTTCCCCCCTTAGAGTGGGCTATCCTTTCCTGTTTATTTGTATATATTATGCTATTTTTGTTGATAAGTTCATATTTGAATCTGAAAATGTGATCACTCTGAAAGTCAAATTATACCCCCAGGGCTTACTGCCTTTTGCTTGCTTGTTTGTTTTGATTCCTGTATACTGTTTCTGTGCTAGGCATAAGCTTGATGTGTAAACTTAAGATCTTTTGAAGCATTGTCTTAGACTGTGTCTAAGACATGTGATGACCTTTAAATTCTCCTATATATACGATTGCTTTTGTATGTCTTAGTCCTTAAATGTCTGACTTCAGAAAAAGAAAAGGAAAAACTAAGGAAGAAGGAGAGAAGCACCTCTGGCTCTTTAATTCCTCTAGAAATTACTTCAGCCAGTAGGGGAAGGACTTGCAACTATATAGTGGTGATGGTGCTGGAGTGTAACAATGGCTGCCTGCCCCCATGTTTGTTCTCCATGATCAGAAGCAGTTATCAGTGATGAGAACGCAGATCTCTAATATTCAGAGAACAGATATTTGGAGTCCAACCTGGTTTTGTAAGCTGCCTGCATGGTGCTCCAACATGGCTGTCTGCATGGGCCTGGGTGTGGGGTAAAGCATGGGTAGCCACTGTTGAGCTAATAGCTAAAATGGACTGAAATTGA
Source organism: Mustela nigripes (assembly GCF_022355385.1). Classification (NCBI taxonomy): domain Eukaryota; kingdom Metazoa; phylum Chordata; class Mammalia; order Carnivora; family Mustelidae; genus Mustela; species Mustela nigripes. The sequence goes on along the minus strand of NC_081561.1, from coordinate 81,836,007 downwards.
CTGTGTTTTGCCATCCCAGCTTTCCCTTGGAACTTAGAAGCCTTGAAATAGACTCCCAGATTTCAAAATAGTTATCCATCAGATTCTGCCAGTACAAATACTGTCTGCGTGGAGGGATGTATTTCTGGTGCTTCCTACTCTGCCATCTTCCCAGAATTCTAATTCCAACCTGTTACTCTTTCACTTGAAATATATTTTTCTTTAATTCCTCTTTTTTGCCAGGGTTAGTGAACAGAAGATGTGTATCATTGCCCCCAAATATCTGAGATGTGCCACACATAAGATAAACACATAGTGAATACATTATTATAAATGATGTTAAATGCTATTATGAAAAAAAATACATGGCTTAGAATCTTATCCTAGAATAGTTTTCCTACAGCCAAATTTCCACAAGCATGTACTTTCTCTGAAATCTATTCTTGTTTTTTTTTTTTTTAATAAAGATTTTATTTATTTATCAGAGAGAGAGAGGGAGAGAGCGAGCACAGGCAGACAGAATGGCAGACAGAGGCAGAGGGAGAAGCAGGCTCCCCGCTGATCAAGGAGCCCGATGTGGGACTCGATCCCAGGATGCCGGGATCATGACCCGAGCCGAAGGCAGCTGCTCAACCAACTGAGCCACCCAGGTGTCCCAAATCTATTCTTGTTTTAATCCTTCTCTTCTATGATGTTATTTAGAATTATTTTTGTGTATATCACATAATAGGTTCAGGCAATATAATTCTGAATTTTATTAAGGATAAGCTTCATTTTTGCTTTCCTTTTCTAATGAACCTGTATCAGGTTTGGCTATAACCCAGTGCAAGAAAGACTCAGCTGTCTGGCCAAGGACAACTCTATCTACCTTGTGGCAAATATTGGAGACAAGAAGCCATGCAATGCCAGTGACTCTCAGTGTCCCCCTGATGGTCATTACCAATACAATACTGATGTGGTCTTTGATTCCCAAGGAAAACTGGTGGCACGCTACCATAAGGTAAAATTATTTATAATTTTATAACAAAATTTATAACAAAATAATTTTTGTATAATTATAATTTTGTATAATTTTTATTTATAACAAAATAATTCAGTTCAGTTACTGAATATTTAACAAAATAAAGTGGACAAGCAGGAAAAATCATTAGTGTTGATAATAAGCATACTTTAGAAGCAGAATAGAGACAATACATAGAAAGTAATGATTAGGTATGGTAAGCTCCTAAAAGAGGATCGAAGGGTTTTCTGTGCATTTACAAACAGAAATGTGTCTGGAAGTGTATGAGAATCAGCAGGGGAGGTACCTGTATAGAAATACAATGTTGCCTTTTAGACCTTGTCCTTTTGAAGACATACCCTGGCAAATGGGTCAAGCCAAGAAGGAGAAACTACCCACCAGACACTTGATTTTGAAGAGAAAGGAGCAAAGAAAGTTGTTTGTCCACAGAAAATAGTTAAGTGTTCTTGGCAAATAGAAGTTACCTATTTCACTTCTATGTCTTGTAGTATTCAAGAGGGTCTTAAAGCTTTGCGCAGTGGCAGTATCATAGCCAATGAGGTTTGTTCGAGACGTGATTACTGCTAATCAAGAGGGTCTTAATAAATAGGGATTCCCATCGACATATCTATAAAATGTGGAGGTTGAGCCAAATGCTCTTATCAGCCATAGTAATCTCTGATTCTCTTACACTTTTTCCCTGTGAAGACAGTGCTCATGGATTAAATTGGCACTAAGAGATATTGGCTTGCACTTTTTCAGACCCAGTAACACATAGGCTGGCTTCTGAAAGGAGAATTTTACTCCCTTCATCTTCTGTTTATTACAGCACAACCTTTTCATGAATGAAAATCAATTCAATGTACCCAAGAAGCCTGAGGTTGTGACTTTTGACACTGTCTTTGGAAGATTTGGCATTTTCACGTGCTTTGATATACTCTTCTATGATCCTGCTGTTACTCTGGTGAAAGATTTCCATGTGGATACCATAGTCTTCCCAACAGCATGGATGAATGTTTTGCCACATTTGTCAGCAATTCAGTTCCACTCAGCTTGGGCAATGGGCATGGGGGTCAACTTCCTTGCATCCAATATACATCACCCCTCAAACAGAATGACAGGTAATGCGTAAACTCTAAGATTTACAAACTTTAAGTAATCAAAAAAGTAAAAGAAAAAGTAATTTTTTTCTAGCTAACATGTACTCTTTAATGTTTTCCAACTCTTAATTTTTGCATATCTAGCTGGTGACATACTGTAGAATCCATCTCAGTCTAAATTGTTTTGTAGATTTCTTTAGTTTTATTCAACTTACATGCACATTTCTTCTTTTTTCCTCTAAAGTTCACCACTTCCTACATGGAAGTTTCTCTTACTGGCTTTTTGGTACCATACTCTGTTGGATTTCCTCTCACTTATTGTCCTTCTCACTATATTTTACTGAAATTAATGACATAGATAGCTTAGAGAGAGTAAATGGTAACAATAAAATAAAACAAACAATAACAACTATGCAGTCCTTTTTTCACTTCCATTTCAAATATCCCTTTCAGGAAGTGGCATCTACGCACCTGATTCTCCACAAGTATTTCATTATGATATGAAGACAAAGAAGGGAAAACTCCTCCTCTCAAAACTGGATTCTTACCCACACCGCCCTGTAGTCAATTGGACTTCTTATGCCAGTAGTATAAAAGGGTTTTCAACAGGAAATCAGGAATTTAAAGGTACTGCCTTTTTTGATGAATTCACGTTCCTGGAGCTCACAAGAGTCACGGGAAATTACACAGTTTGTCAGAAAAAACTCTGCTGTCATCTAAGCTACAAGATGTCTGAGAAGAGAACAGATGAAGTTTATGCCCTAGGGGCATTTGATGGACTACATATTGTCGAAGGGACATATTATTTGCAGGTAATGATCATTTTGGTGGCAGGGGAATTAACCAGATAAAATACAGGACACCTAGTTGAATTTTAATTTCACATAAACAATGGATTATTTTTATTATAAGTATGTCTCACTTTTGAGGATACCTGTACACTAAAAGTTTTGTTTTGTTTGACATTCAAATTTAGTTGGGCCTCCTGAATGTTTGCTAAAACTTGAAATCCTAGATGTCAGTCCATTTTAAATCGGCTGGAAAAAAGGCAGAAAATTTATTTACGGTACCTGTATTTAAAATGATAATCAAATTACAGATGATTTTAATGGATGATTAGCCTCTGGTATTTCCTGCCTGAAGAAATTTATCCATTTTCTTTATATGTTCACTGAAACTTAGCTCGTTTCATTAACTAAGTATGTCTTGGAAACGTATAGGGTTGACCTCTGGGATATGTGGTAGAATAGTTTATTACTGCAAAGCTTTGGGTATCTCACAGCCCCCAACACTAGAGGAGGAACTATTTATAGCCCAGTGAGGTGTCACTCCTAAGAACAACTTTCATCTTCTTCTCATTCTACTTGCCTCTTCCTGATCTATCTCCCAACTGATTTCAGGGCTTCTTGCTTACAATTTCAGCTCCATCCAATCTATTTCCTACACTCTAATTATAAAAATTACTAAAAGCCAGGCGCCTGGGTGGCTCAGTGGGTTAAGCCGCTGCCTTCAGCTCAGGTCATGATCTCAGGGTCCTGGGATCGATTCCCTGCATCGGGCTCTCTGCTCAGCGGGGAGCCTGCTTCCCTCTCTCTCTCTGCCTGCCTCTCTGTCTACTTGTGAACTCTCTCTGTCAAATAAATAAATAAAATCTTTAAAAAAATTACTAAAAGTCATTTCTCATTATTTCATTCTCTTGCTTAAAATTCCTGCAGGTTTCTAGTTGGTTTCTAGTTTCAAATTTCTTAACAAGACATACAATTCAAATTCTTAAAGTGTGCCTTTTCCTAATGTCTGTTCTCTTCTGTCATTTCTACTCACATGTGCCCTGGGGTTCTCTCTTACTGAGACATTTCCTCATCCCCAATGTGTGGGCAACTGCAGACCCTCGGGATGTGTTGTTTCCTTTATCTGTGATGGCCCCACCTACTCATCATTCACAGTGCTTTTCAGATGTTGTCTTCACCAAGAAGGCTGGCCTAACACTTTCTTTAGCATGGCTCCCACCTCTGGGGCTAAGTGCTTCAGACATCCTATGCTCTGTTTTGTCAAGGGCATATTATGTGAAATTTTGCACAGGTTGTCTGAGACTGAACCTTTGAGTGCTAGAACTGTGCCCACTGTGCAGTATTCTGTTTGCTGCTGCATGATGAGACTTTACGAATGCTTGCTGATTTGGTAAATGACGCACTTATTGACTGCCTACTACATACATAGTAGATATATATTTGGTGCTAATGATACAAAGATGAATAAGTAAAGGCCCTCTTCTTGAAGCATTTAGTAGCGAGGAAAGACATAACGAACAAATGATGTCAGGGTAGGTTGGCATGGAGAGAACGTAGAAAGCACATTTTGTTGTAGGAATACTAAGAAGCAGTACCTATCCTAATTTGGGGATTCAGGGAAGTTTCTGGAGACATGATGTATGAGCTTATGCCATTATCCAGATGAAAATAGCAGGAAAAAATTCTAGGTGGAGTGGAGTATGAGCAAGGGTGTGGATGCTCAAGAAGTAAAGTATGCGGGTCAGTGATACTAAGGTGTATTGTGAGAAGCAAGAATTAATGGAAGATGAGCCCAGAAGCAGGCTCACATCTGACAGCTTCTTACCTGTCATTCCTAAAGTTTGGACTTTTCTTTCTGGGTAATAGTCTTCTACTGGAAAGTGTTCAGCAAGGGCATGATGTGATCAGATATGTCATTGAGTAGATCACTAGGGCAGCACTGTGGCTGATGAAACTAGGCAAAAGACAAGTTAGATTATTAAAATAGTCCTAGATAGTCTCTACCAAGAGTAGTGTTAATAGAAGTGCAGGGTATGGAGTCAAGCAAGAAATAGAAAACTTGACTTGTAGCCAATTTGGTACAGAGCAGGAAAGCATGGGCACCTGGATGGCTTAGTCTGTTAAGCGTCGGCTTCTGGCTCAGGTCATGATCCTGGAGTCCTGGGGTCGAGTCCCACGTTAGGCTCCTGCTCCCTGTTTCTCCCTCTGCCTTTCACCCTTTTGGTGCTCTTTCTTACTCTCTCTGACACCAAATAAATAAATAAAATATTAAAAAATAGAACAGGAAAGCAGAATGAGGGGATTAGGTTTCTGGCAAAAGCAGCTAGCTGGGTGAATGTAATTCTCTGACAGGTCAGGATGCTAGAGGGGGAGCAGATTGGATGGCAGTGGGGAAATGCTCAGTTCACTTTGGATAGTTCTGGTTTTGAGGTATTTATGGGACATTCAGCTGGAGCCACAGTACTTGATATCACCAGCAGAGCCTGGGGCAATACCCCAAATCAAATATGTTAATGTCTGCTGGAAAACATGGGACTACTCATCCTAAATAGCTTAAAAACAACAACAACAACAACATAGCTTTATGTGGTTCAAGTTAGGTCTCAGTGTCAAATGTGCTACACATCCTTTATTTAATTTAGAGAAGCTTGGTCTTAGAATTGAGGATGAGGGAGTTTGGTGTTGTATTATATTCATAATCTCCCAAAGTCTGTGATGATATTTAATGCTAGAAAAATCTCTGTAACACCAAAATCTATTTCTTAACTAATGAGAGAAGAGAAAGAAAAGGAGATAAGGGTACAAAAACTCTGCATCTTGCCACAGAGATTTCCTGAGTGTTCTAGAGTAAATTTTAAGGATGTGGGGAAAGAAGGTGCTTGTAGCATTTTCTAGAGTAGAAAATGGCAAAAGGTTGGGTACAGATTTATAGTAGTTGTTATAGAAGAGTGGGAGAATGAGCAGTCTACATATTTTAAAGAATCATTGGGTAACCAATGAATAAAGAAGGAATAAACTAAATGAAAGAAGTTCATTGCCTTTACCCAATATACTTAGGAAACTTTCTTCTTCAGATTGCTTTCTCTACCCTTTGCCTCTCCATTTCCTCCCACCAAGGTCAGAGTCATCCAAATCACTGGCCTATCACTCTTCTAGAATATAAAGCTATGTCCCAACAGGGTAAGAAACTAGGGATAACAACTCTACTAAAAACCAAAGATTAAGTTCAGGGGCTCAACACAATAGGGTGAGAACATAGATTCTGGAGTCAGAAGTTCTGGGTAATGGTTATGTGGCCTTGAGCCAGCCTTTTAGCCTCTCTAAACCTCTGGTTCGTCATAATACACAGATTATCTTCATTCACCAAATTTTTATGTAATGCTTTCTGTGTTCAAGCATTTGATAGAGACTGAAGATATTAAGATGGAGGAAGACAGATATAGTCACTCACTGTCTTCATAGAACTTAACACTAGTGGGAAAACAGGATTGAGCAGAAACCTAAGAAAATCACTAGTTAATTTTAGTTGGTGACCAATGCCATAAAAGGAAACTACTATGGACAATTAAAGCATATAACTGGAAGATGTAACCTAGTCAGTCCGAAGAGGGGAATTAGGATAATTAATAATAGAATTCTTTAGAGTTTTTGGCATGTTTGATTTCATAAATGTAAAGGGTTTAGCACTATGCCTAGCACCTAGAAAGTCCTTGGTAAATGTTAATTATTATTATTGTTATTGTTAATAAAAGTAACATAAGATAATTATCAGACCTATACCATCAGGTTTTATTTACATAAACACTGACTTCATTGCAAGCAGCTCCTGATTCAACTCTGAAGTATTAATTATTTGCTGGCAGGATTTAGAGAGCCAGGTGGGAGCAGTGACCTTGTTGGATGTGGTCGTGGTGTTGGAGATAGTTGCAACATTTAGTAGGTTTCATTCTTGTAATCCCCTTCAACTAGGTTTTTCAAAAGCTCCACTCAACATCTGCTTTACCCTCTCTGGAAATAGATGCCCCATCTTTTATGGAAATAGCGGAAGGACAGTTGCCCATCCATGTGGGGAACTCAGTATCTGAGGCATCCTTAACAACTTCCCACCAATTTTCCTTATGTTAGCCACTACCTCAGCCCCTGAGGTACCTCATGCTCCCAGTGATGGAATCTTCTGGGCATTCTGTGATGTGGATAGCGTTAATTCTTGGTTCTCCCATTGTCAGTTTAGGACTTGGCTTTCTTTAGGTCTCCTAAATCATTGGCTGCTCTTGCATCATCACCCCAGCTTCCACTATTATACCATGGTCTGTCCACCCCTTCTATCCATGCGGGTTTGTGTCTTAAAAAAACAAATGTTGGTTTCAGTAAGATGTTAAGGGAATAAAATAGGATGTGTTCGTGCTACCTTTACCTGAAAGCAAATTGTATCCCATCTTAACACACTTGCTCTAAAGCGTGTACTCTCCAACTTCAAAAGTAGAAGCAGGGAGACCAGTTAGAGGCTATTGCTTTAATCAGGCAGGTGGTAAAGGTGGCTTGAAATGAGGCTTGGGAGATGCAGTACAGATAGAATTCAATAAATACAGATCTTCCTTTTGTGGACTTTGTATCAACATAGTGAGATGACTCATAGATGACTCATATACTTAGATTTTAGATTCAAATTACGTAGTAGTATAGTGTAGTATAGTTTAACTGTGTAGTATAGTAAGGACTTTTTCAGTTCTTGCTCAGATAGAAAGTATGTAACTTTTCCAATTCATAGGGATTGCCTCTAGATCAACTCCAGGGTTCATCACAGTTTTAAAGTTCTTTTGTTGTGCAAAATAGACGAAAACAGAGAGATTAAACTCCTGCCTAAATTTAACCTTTTTTAAAAGAAATAGAACACTTGATTATTAAAAGCATTGCTAGCTTGAACAATGAGGGTATAGTTCATGGCTATCAACCAAAGGTCTGATTGTTTCTTTAAGCGATTTAATCTGTTTGGCTGAATTGGAGAAAGCACTAGGGACTGAAGTCCTTTATTTTTATGACTAGTTGAATTAGCTGTGTATCAATGAGCTAGATTAATCTAATTAAAAAAACATTTTACCAAACAAAGGGGAAAAGGCATTGCATAGGCATTATTTCTAGGTCGGGAGGATATATTAATTGGCTTTCTCAGGACTTACTGGTTTGCATTGACTTTCGTAGATTTGTACTCTGCTGAAGTGTAAAACAGCAGACTTAAACAGTTGTGGTGGTGCAGTTGAAACTGCCTCTACCTGGTTTGAAATGTTTTCCCTCAGTGGCACTTTTGGAACCCAGTATGTCTTCCCTGAGGTGTTGCTAAGTGAAAATCAGCTTGCCCCTGGAGAATTTCAGGTAAGAACCTTTGCTTAATATTGATAATTCATTTCATGTAAGAGGAAGTGCTTTTTGAGTACAAGACCTACAAATACCAAATATAAATATTTACAAATATCATACAGCTCTCCTCTCCATTTGGAAAGCATAATATTGTTCTTGGGGAATCATGAAGGAAACTGAGCAGGTTGAATTTCTTATCTGGAAATTTGTAGTATAATGATTAGTGTATCCTAGAGAATACATAAATATATTATTGTGGAGAGTATTGGGAAGAGGCTGGGCTGTTTTGGGTCTGTTGAGTAGGAAAAAGACTCTTGAGAGGGTTTCAGGACTGGTCCCACCAGAGGAAACCCCTTCAGGACTGGTCCCACCAGAGGAAACCCCTTCACATCATGGGCAGTGATAGCCTTGCAAAGTTAAAGGGAATTCCTCTCACTGTGTGGGTAAAGACCCAGTGGCCGAAATAGGCAAGAAAGCAAACACTTTTTTTTTAAAGTCCAGAAGTACTTCTTACCTCATAAACTCTGCCCAGTCATATTGTTTCCCTGACTTACCTGTGGGTTTTGCTCTTATTCCGCCTTCCTTGTAGGAATAGCTACTGTGGGAGTACTAGGGACAAACAGGTTGGGAGGCTGTGGTGAGTGAGTGACAGGGATGACAGAGGTTTCGCTCAAAAGCCCTCAGTCACTCCCTTCTGTCCTCTTGGAGGAGCCTATTATGTCTGAGAGGACTAGATTTCTCTATGACATTCCCAAACCCATTGCTGTATGCTGATTCTTGGAATACCTCCTCAAATAAGTAAATGATAAGATATTGATGATAGCCATTTCAATAATCATAAATCAGTGCCAATTCCACAGCTGCAATTTTTCTTATACTCTGTACCATTTCAAAATTTCTTTTAGAAGAGAAGTTAGCCATTATTTTTTATTTCTTCATCCAGTTGTGCTGATTTTTAGAAGTTGTTGTGCAGTCATATAACTTAACGGGACGACCCAGCCAACTACTCTGTGTTTTAATTAGGTGTCAAGTGATGGACGCTTGTTCAGTGTGAAGCCGCCATCTGGACCTCTCTTGACCGTGACTCTGTTTGGGAGAGTGTACGAGAAGGACCAGACATTAAATGCTTCATCAGATCTCCGGGCACAAACACTAGAAATAATGCTCTTAGTCATAATACCAATTGTGTGCTCATTAAGTTGGTAGAATATTTCCCTTTGCTCTCTTTTATTTTGTGTAATTAAAAAAATGATGGCTGAGAAAAGAAGGATGAAGATCATAACATGGTCTCTTGTACAAGTAATTACAAATACATATACATATATAGTTCACAGATTTTGTACACACACACATACACACACACACACCACCCCTAGATAATAGAAGCCAGATAAACAGAGACATCACTTTGAAAGGTTAAAATCTATAAAATGAGGGTAACAGTTTTACTCACAATTTTAGGGTTTTTTTTTTTTAATTTAAATAATTGAATGCATTTAAAGTCCTTAGACAAGTTTCTGGATCATGGAAAGTACTGGATATGTGCTAGCTATTCACAACTGTATAATTATCACAGTAAAACCATGTGTGATATTTTTATTGCTAAAATTACATCACCTCTGATTGTCTAAATTTTTAAACATCTTCCACAGGCTTAGCCACCCTCCATATTTCAATTAGAAAATCAGTGAACTCAACATCAGATAATTGGTTTACGCTTGATACCTAGCAATGACGTATTCTGGAAGGCAGCTGGACATACAGCTCTAACAACCTGTTAGAAGGCCTTCACTTTTTTGAGTGTTTTTCAGTGCCTCTTTAGTGTTTTACCTATCTTGTTAGCCTATAAGCATATCAATAGGGTGGTTCTTTTTTTTTTTTTTTTTTTTTTTTTGATAGGGTGGTTCTAAAGCAAACATTTTACCAAATCTGTACTGTGATAAATTTTTGCATGGCCTTAGGTTTTTATGTTTCTAAAAGGTTGAAAAACAAAGAAGAATCAAAAGAAGAATAATATTGTGTGATATGTGAAAATGATCTGAAATTCAAATTTCAGTCTCCTACCTAAAAGTTATATTGAGTACAGCCATGTTTATTTAAGTGCTGCTTATGGTTTTTTTTTAAATTTATTTTTTATTTATTTTCAGCATAACAGTATTCATTATTTTTGCACCACACTCAGTGCTCCATGCAATCCATGCCCTCTATAATACCCACCACCTGGTACCCCGACCTCCCACCCCCCGCCCCTTCAAAACCCTCAGATTGTTTTTCATAGTCCATAGTCTTTCATGATTCACCTCCCCTTCCAATTTACCCCAACTCCCTTCTCCTCTCTAACGCCCCATGTCTTATGGTTGTTTTTATGCTATGGTAGCGAAGTTGGGTAGTTGTGACACAGGCCCTATGGCCAGAAAAGCTGCCATTGCCTTGCCCTTTACCGAAAAAGTTTGTTGACTCCTGACCTGAAGTATAAAATAACAGTGGATTATAGTATTGAAAACCTTTAAAACAACTCAGGGGGGAAATTGTCTTTAAGTGTCTTTCTTGTAATTCTTTCACAAAAGGAAAAATAAAATATCTTTATTTGTTTTGTATGATATGCCATCACACACACATAAGACTACACTGATTAACTTACAACCAGATGTGCTAAGTAAACTAATACCTTGAATAAGTAAGTAATTTTTATGAACATTATTATTTATTCACTAAAGGATACACACTGCAAAGTTTTTTTGTTTTTTTTTGCATTTGGTATGTTCTAAAATTCCTGAAAGAAAGCATGTTAGTTTTTATTTTCAACTTTTTCCTGGAAATCAACTAAGAACTACTCATCTGAACATACTATCTGATATTTTCCCCTGTGACAAACTTACTAGCTTGCCTTAGCATGATTTTTTTAAAAGTTAAACATTACACATAGTGAGTTTACCTTTTAAAAATGTTTACTATGTCCATGCCCAGCTCTGATACTAGATTTCTTTAAGACGTATGTATTTTATGATAGCTTTGATACGCTTCCTAACTGTGATTTTTATTTGCTCTGCATAAAACATTTGTGGTGCTCTTTTAATACAAACAACCCAGTTCCAAAAAAGATCAATGTTCAAATATGCTTTCCTTAATCTCTTTGTACCTTGATGAATTTGAGTGGTCTAAAGAGCAATTTTTGATACTCCTTCATTTAAAGATATAACTTATTATCAATCTCCTGCTGATGTAATACACACACACCCAGACACACACACACACACACACACACACACACACACACACACACACACAGTGTCTTACTGTAGTAGCTCTCTTCCAAGATGGTCCCCAGTGATCCTCACCTCCAGGCTCCATGGAGAGAAATTCTCCCTGATTGTTTTGTTGTTATTGATTCTTGTATTCTTTTTTTTTTTTTTTCCCTAAGAAAGAGAGATTATAGATAGTGAGCACATTAGTGGAGAAGGAGAAGGAGCTGAGGGGGAGAGAGAATCTTAAAGGCTCCATGCCCAGTGCAGAACCCAACACAGGGCTCAATCTCATGACCCTGAGATCATGACCTGAACTGAAATCAAGTCTGATGCTTAACTGCCTGAGCCACCAGGCACCTGTGATTCTTATTTTCTTATGTAGTTCCTGAGCTTTGTCACTTATAATAAATCTGAATCCATTGCCACTTTTACTGTAACACATATCTGTTACTCAGCTCTGCTTAAGTGTTCTAAAGATTTTACTTATTTGTTCTTTTAGTTTTTTATCTAAACAGTTTATTTCAGGTCTCATAGACCGAATTGTGTCCCCTCTCAAATTCGTATATTGAAGTCTCAACTTTATACCTGAGAATGTGATTGTATTTGGAAATACGGTCTAAGGAGGTAAAATGATGGCATTAGGGTGGACCCTAAGCTAGTATGACTGGTCTTGTCAGAAGAGGGGATTAGAACATAGACATGCACCAAGTGGAAACTATGTGAAGACACAAAGCAAGATGGCCATCTACAAACCAAGGAGAGAGCCTCAGAAAAAAATCAACCCTGCTGATACTTGATTTGTATTTCTAGCCTCCGGAATCTTGTAAATAAATTTTTATTGTTGAAGCTAATCCGTGGTACCTTATTATGGCAATCCTAGCAAACTAATACAGGTTCCAACCCCCTCCTCCATTTCCGCCATAAGTTGAAGCTTAAAATGGTTGTCCAGTTAAGAGTATCCAGCTAGCCTGCTTCCCCAAGACTCAGCCAGATCCTCTTAGAGAAGCATTCCTGATGAACTGATAGTGAAACCATCAGATGACTGAAGATCCTCTGGAGTTTGGAAATCAGAAAGTCATGTTGATGAAATCGTGTAATTAATCTGACCTTAAATGTTATTTTTCTGTTGACATAATACAATCTAGTGAAATGAAGAACATCTTTTAAGTCAAAATATCTCTCAACTGGTAGACTATCCACTATCCACAGAACCCTGAAATCAGCCCCACGCTGTGCAAAATACACCCTTCTGCAAAGGAGAGCAGTGATCCCTATCAGCAATACAGCATTTTGAAATAAAAAAAAATTCTTGGCAGATGCTTTTCTTAAAAAATACTATATCATCCAATAAATATTTGAGTAATATTGGAGTAAAATTAAGTAAAATTTGGGGTGGACTTAACTGTCTTTAAAAAAAAAAAGACACATTAGAAAATAAACCCATGTGTATTTAGGAAGCAAGCCTCAATTCCATCATACAATTTTATTTTATTTTATTTTTTTTTTTTTAAAGTTTTATTTATTTATTTGACAGACCAAGATCACAAGGAGGCAGAGAGGTAGGCAGAGAGAGAGGAGGAAGCAGGCTCCCCGCTGAGCAGAGAGCCCGATGCGGGGCTCGATCCCAGGACCCTAGGATCGTGACCTGAGCTGAAGGCAGAGGCTTTAACCCACTGAGCCACTCAGGTGCCCCCCATCATACAATTTTAAAGAAGAGAATTTCAACAGTGATAAGTTTAAAATATTAAAGGCTTCAATAAACTCTATATGCTTTTTTTTCTGTTCAATTTTCACAAATACATTATATATCCATTGTAGCATAACAAATTACTGTCAATATAACAGCTTAAAACAATATATTATCTATACACAAGTTTCCAGGAATCAGGATCTGGAAATGGTTTAAATGGGTCTTCTAGCTTAAGGTCTCAAAGTTGTAGTGAACCTGCTCAGGGGTTCAGTCATCTCAAGTTCTGCTGGAGCTGAAGACTCTGCTTCTAAGCTCACTCACATGGCTGTTAATGGGCCCCAGTCCCTTGCTGAAAGTTTTCTGAGGCCTTTGTTCCTTATGCATGGGCTGCCTGAAAGTCTTCACAAAAAGGCAACTGGCATCTCCTACAGTGAGTGATGGGATAGATAGGTAGAATAGAGGTAGAGAGAGAGAAACAGAGAGATGGAAGGACGGAAGGTTCAGTCTTTTCTATCTTAATTATGGAAGTGGCAACAGTTCTGCCATTTGCTATTAGCCACCCAGACCAACAGTGGTACATTGTGGGAGAGAATTACCCAAAGTTGAGACTATCAAGAGACAAAGATCCTTGCAGGTCAGCTGGGATGCTGGGCATTACAGTTAGTATATATATTTTATATATCTATATATAAAATACAAACATATACACACATATATATATATGTATTTGCTACATAATTTTAAAACAGGATTTTTCCTTTTCTTTTTGCTGTATATGTAATAGATGCTTCAAAATGGACTCTTAGTATTTATATCTAAAAGGTATTGTGCCAAAGAAATTTTTCTACAGTTACTTTCTATAACAAAGATTAAATTTGGTGAGTTCAGCTTTTGGTCTGTAATAAAATTCAAATTGCCTGGTTAACTCATTTGTGGCAACACCATCTTCTCCTGATATACATCTGTCACTTTTACATTCACGTCTCAGAATTCTACTTTATAAGAGTATACATTAAAAAGTAAAATAGAACAAACAGCATAAATTCCAGAATCATTAATTCATGAAATGACACTACTAAGAAAAAGGTCTTAAGAACATGAGCATATTTCCTTTTTTATAATCAGAAAGGATTTTTTTCCAATAATCTATAAAAAGGAATATATTAAAGTGGAAAAAGTTGACTTAGATAGTTAAAGCGTTCTGAATATCAAGAAGGATATGGTAACAAATCAATCAGAAAGTCATCAGTGTCAAGAGCCATTCTGAAACCTATCACTTGGCTCTTATACTGAAAATTAACACCACATTCCTCACATTATTCTGATTCTTTATTCTAGATGTCTTGGGCATACTCTAAATGCATCACCTTAATTTTAGTTTTTGAACAGAGTCCTAAATGTGGAAAATATTTCATATCCACTAGCAATACATAGGTAGCATGTTCTCATGTATAATAGGTTTACTATCTTAAGTACAGACAGTGCAAAACCAAATTTCTTTCTCTGCACTGAGCTTCCTCTTTACTATGGGTATTAGTCAGAATAGGTTAGCTTACTGTGCAGTAGCAAATAAAACCAAAAATTCTGCTGACTTAATAAGACAAAAGTTGCTTATTCAAAGTTGCTCTTGTTTATTTAAAGTCTACTCTAGGGAAGCCTCCTTGCCAAAGCTCAGAACCTCAGACTTTTTCATTATGTATTGTTTCCTTATCAACCAATGCTCCCATCATTGCTGGAGCATGATAAAAGAAAATGGAGCAATTGCACACTGCCTTTTAAATGGTTTCATCCACTTGTATTTATTGGCCAAAGCAAGTGGATGCCAAATTTAGCTGCATAGGAAGTATAATTTCCCTGTGTGTCCAGGAAAGGGAAGAGATTGATAAATGTTGGCTAGTACTAGTAATGATTATCACTGAATGTAAATTCCTTAAAGGCATGTATCTTACATTCTTCTTCCACTTTGACATATAGAAATCACTCAGTAAATGATCGTCTGCCATGAGTCACCAGGGCTGCTATTTATCATTCCTTTCTTCTCCAACCTATAGTGATATTATACCCCTTGCCTTCTACCCCATTTTTTTGTTGTCAGCCCTCTGACCTGCCAGTTGCAAGCTGATACCACCAGTTTCTTTAAACCTTTCTTGCCTTTGCCATTATTCTGAAGGAAATTTTATCTCCTTACCCAGAGTAGTAAAGACATCATTAATATCTTACGCATAGTGTTTTGTAGTTTACAAGATGTTTTAACGTACATTTCTTTTATTTCACAAAGTTGGTGTATTTTTCCCCATTTTTTACCTCAGAGAACAAAGTACTGTTTCCTAATTTCCTAAGTTAATGTGTATAAGATCCTCAAACCAGAATCTTTTAGTTTCATGTCCAGTGCTTTCACTAGTATTTTAGGTTACAAGTGGTTTCTCACACAACCACACTAGATTGTAGCTTTCTGGGAGACTCAGGGTTAATCTTGTCAGTTGAAATGCTGGACACTGATTATGTACTCTGATTATTAAAGCAGTTTTTAATTGCATCCCTTATGCAATTAAAATGCAAGAAGGGCTAAGGTGAAAGTATATGATTAATATTAAAGTAGATATATATATATATCCCAGAACAAAGATTGAACTCAGTCGGTCATACTTGTTGAAGTGGCATGGAGAATAAAAATTTGCCTTGAGAAACTGAGAGAAGACTGTGAACATAAAGAGTGGGAACTTTTCAGTCTTGGGAGGTAAGTTTAGAAGTATCAATGAATATGCAAACAGAAGGGTGAGCTCTTTTACTCTTTCTATTTGAAATCGGTTCCATGTGGTGGTCTAGCCATAGAATTACAGCAAGAGCTCTTAGCAGTGTTAAGAGCTATTTAGTTACCAATACCTTCTAGAAACTTTGAACTCCGGCCAAGGCAAATAAGGTCCACCTGTCAGTATGGTGGTAGATTACCTAATAAAAAGTTAATGTTTGGACAATGTGCTTTGTAGACATGTTGACTGGATAAACTTTGAATTGAGTTATGAAAATATTAGTATCCCCAAATACTCTTTTAACAGATTATGATGTTGATTTAACTGAAATTCATTGTGAACCAGTTGACTTTTTTCTTTCCATCTATGATAAAATTTCATCTTGCTCTATAAAAGACAATTACCGAGAGTTTATTTACTATTGCAATATGAGTAAAAATTGATTGAAAAACATGCCATTGTGTGTAGTTAGCTCTAGGAAAGTAGTTGTTGTAGAGATGGATTATAAAAGCATTATAGCAAGAAAATAAAATCTGATAGCCTGCATTTTTTCCTGAAGTACATATATAATTTAATTTTAACTGAAATAAAGATGTGAAAGTTGTCTTCAGAGATTGTTGATAACAGTACACTGTAATGATGTTACTGATTAAGACAATTACAAATACTATTTTGAAAAATGTTCTTTTTAAAAAATATTTTATTTATTTGAGGAGAGAGAGAGAGAGAGTGAGCACCGAGCCACCGAGGGGCAGAGGGAGAAGCAGGGAGCCTGATGAGGACCTCGATCCTGGGTCCCTGGGATCATGACCTCAGCTGAAGGTAGATGCTTAGCCAACTGAGCCATCCCGGTGCCTCTCCCCCCCACCTTTTGAAAATGTTCTGAAATTACTATTTAGTATGTTATAATGTCATCTTGCTTAGCTTATAATTAGTAAGATTCCCTTCTCCACCTATCCATAGATGGATATTAGGTGAAATTTTCATTAATGTAGTAATTATTTCAGTTTTTCCCTCTCCAGCTATTTGGAGGGTATTGGGAATAAACTAGAGACTTCGTGTAACGCCTTTAGCACAGTGATGGGCCCAGGTTCAGGAAGTTATTCTGCCTCCCCTTTCTTTCTTCGCTCCTCTTTTTTTTCTCCTCCTTTTCTTTCTTTTCCTCCTTCACCACTGCTCTTTCCCCTCCATTTCCTCCTTATTTCTTTTTATTACTACTGACATTAACCAAGCTTAGGCTGCCCACTTGAGATGTTCAGGTTCTACCTTCAAGAGTTCCCAAAATGTGAAAGCAGTTTCCCAGCAGCACACGGTGGGAAATTCACTATTGTAAACTGTTGTCCTAGTTTAATCCCTCTTCTCTGCCCCACCGGGAAAACAAAAAGGACAAGAGAGTTGAAGTTACTTCATACTGGGTCGTACTCCATTCTGGGGCCCTGGGGAGTAGAGATCCAGTATAAAAACCCAAATGTTGCCTTCTATAGGTACAAGTGGCTATAATATCTGGGTCAGAGCTTCAAGTTCAATAAGAAATTAACATTCAAAGTGAGTGTCTTAGGAGAGGTTCAAAAAGAGAGAATATCCTTCCTGAAATGTTTAAGCTAAATTCCCCCTGTATTCCATTCTTCTATTTGTGGTGCCAAGAGAATAGATATACAGACAATCCTCTAAGTCTTCTTCCTGTAATAGTCATATAAATATTCAGGGTTGTTGACATCAATATGCTTATAGTTGATAGTCAACCTCTTTTCTGAAAGAAGTTTTCAGAGATTTTACAAGACCAGCTAGCATTTGGTCTGTTCTCAGGGCTTTGAACTGAGCACAATTTTTTAAAAAAAGATATTATTTATTTATCTATTTGTCAGAGAGAGAAAGAGAGAGAGCGAGAGCACACAAGCAGGCAGAGTGGCAGACAGAGATGGAGAGAGAAGTAGGCTCCCTGCCGAGCAAGGAGTCCAATGTTGGACTTGATCTCAGGACCCTGGGATCATGACCTGAGCCAAAGGCAGCAGCTTAACCAACTGAGCCACTCAGGCGTCCCTTAAACACAATTTTTGAAGTATCACTTTGCTTTTTAGCTTCTATACTATTATTAGTTTCCATAACTAATACTTACCAGTTTAGAAATTCCAGGGGATATGCTAGGGCCTTAGGATATAAATGTTTCAGATATGCTGAGACACTTAGATATAAGTGGCCCCAGATACAATATTCAGCAGTAATGTAGAGATCTGCATGAAGATTAGTTCTATAGTCACATGACTCCCAACTAGATTCCATGCCCAAGGATGGCTGCATGTCTTTTTCTAGGCTAGTAAAAGTCATTGTTGTCATATCCTGTAACTAAACACTGTCTGCTAATACAGTTAAGAAACCGATGAATTTTTTTGAAGGGGGAAGTGTTCTATTTCCTGTCTGGATCTCTAAACGGCAAGCTCTACAACTCAGTTCTGTCAAGACCACTGGAAGTGAACAGGGTGTGGGAAACTGAATCACTTTAACGGAACTCACTTAAGACAATTTATAAATCAGACTGTTTCTAGGTGTCTGCATAATGAGAGAAGTAAAAGAGTAGAGGAGAAAAATGGAACTTCAGATTGGGACCTGCCTTTGATTCCTGGCTTTGCCCCTTGCTGTTCTGAGACCAAAATCCTTAGCCACCTTGAGAATCAGTCTTTTTTAAAGGTGACATGATAGCATAGTGTCTGGCATACAGGAGGCATTCCGTAAGGGATTGAGTGCTTATTACTAAGCCAGTTGGATACTCATATCAGAATACAGCATCTTTCACGAATCAAAACCTGATTGGGAAACCCGAATACACTTGACCTCTGAATGACATGGGGTTGAAATGTGTAGGTCTGCTTATAGTCTTTTTTTTTTTTTTGGATAAATACACTACAGAACTATAATTGTATTTTCATTTATAATTGTATTTCATTATGGTTTTCATAATAACATTTTCTTCTTTCCAGCTTCTTTTATTGTAAGAACACAATAGATAACACATGTAACGTGCAAAGTGGGGGTTAATCAACTATGTTCTCGGTAAGACTTCCAGTCATACAGTAGGCTATTAGAAGTTAAGTTTTTCTGGAGAGTCAAAAGTTACATACAGATGACATGACAGTAGATTCTTATAATACATATAGATATGCTTGCTTAAAATCATTTTAAAATGGTAGTACAGGTGCCTGAGTAGCTCAGTTGGTTGAGCGACCGACTCCTGGTTTTCCACTAAGGTCAGATCTCGTGTGCTGTGGGATGGAGTCTTGCTTTGGGGTCCACGTTCAGTGGGGAGCCTGCTTGGGGATTCTAGCCTTCTGCCTGTCTCCCACATGCCTACACACATGCTCTCTCTCTCTCTCTGAAATGAATAAAATAAATCTTTAAAAAATGATAGTAAATCATTGGAATACTTTCTGAAGTGGAATGGAATAATATTGTGGAATACTTTTCAGGAGGCCGTGATAGTTTGCTGAATTGATTTTCTGTGCAATAGAAATGGTGCTGCCCAACTGACCATAGGCATGGCCCATGTCAGGACATGTCTAGGTCATGGCTATGTCTTAGACAATGCCAGGGCTCTGCTATGATTTCAGGGACTTGAAGTCACATTGCTTAAACCAAGATCTTTGTCCCAACTGCCCCTAATTCCTTAAGTTGAGACATTCTTTTATGCATTGAAGACCTGGTTTGCTTAAGTCCTTTCAATGGCAAGTGTCTTTGGGCATGGTTGTATTTGCTTTGCTGTTGAAAACTTGCCATCATTGACCATCATTCACTGAAAAGATGAATTCACTGAAAAGATGAAAAGATGAATGGAAGGAAATGGGAGGGCATCTGAAAATAACGAAAGGTGGAAAGGCTTCATATAAGTATGTTTGCTACATTTACTTTAAAAAACTGAGGGATGCTTAGGAAGTGAGAAGGCCCCCCACATCCGAGAATATTCCATAAGTCTAAGACGTTTCTGGAATAGTTTCCAAGTAATGACAAGTTATGCCTACAAAGATGTTTATATAAATGATTTCTTGCTATGATGACATTGTTTCCTCTTTATGTCAGTAGGCAATAGCCCCAAATATAAAATTCAAATGGAATTGTAAAGATTTCCTTTTCCTTATTTTTGCCTTAATCAACTGATTTTTCCCCCACTGCAAGTGCTATTTCTACCATAGTAGAAACATGTAGGTGTAGCAGAATGGAAAGAAGGATCTTACCAGTAAAATGGTTTTGAGTCTCCATCATTTTGCTTTGATTGATGATATGAAACCCTATAGTATCTCTTCTATAATCTTTTCTTTAAAAGAGTTTATTTATTTGACAGACAGAGGTCACAAGAAGGCAAAGAGGCAGGCAGAGAGAGAGAGAGGAGGAAGCAGTCTCCCTGCTAAGCAAAGAGCCCGAAGCAGGGCTCGATCCCAAGACCCCGGGATCATGACGAGAGCTGAAGTCAGAGGCTTTAACCCACTGAGCCACCCAGGTGTCCCTTCTCTTCTATAATTTCTATCAGGGATCAGTAAGCTCTTTCTTGCAGACAAAGTTTTATCAGACAGAGCCACACCCACTCATTTATGTATCGTCTGAGTACTTTAATGTTACAGTGACAGAACTGAATAGTTGCCACAACCCTATGGCCCTCAAAGCTTAAGGTATTTAGTATCTAGCTCTTCACCGAAACAATTTTTTGACTCCTCACTTATATGCTAAGGAAAACCTCTATGAATCTAAAAGTGGGTATTTTACTCCCTGCTTATGCATTTCATGACTTATGACCTTTTCTATGAATTTGATTCATTTGTGGTGCTAGCTGGTTAAAGTACTCATCTTTTCCCATTATATTGGAAAGGAGATCTTGTGCCAACTACATTCTACCTCAATACATCTGCTTTCGGTACATTTTTAATAGTTCGGAGCATTTAAAGTTATCTGCTTTGATACCTTGATTCTCTCTATGAGAACTATCTTCAAATCTAACCCGAAATCTTCTTCCCACCTCTATTACCCAGAAACTCTGTTCTCATAAGCTCACTTGTGTTAAAGGTCTATTCATGTTAGTGGGTATAATTTTCTGAGAACTTTACTTCATTCATTGTTTACATTAACGTCACCGTAGGAAATGTGAGATAAAAGATACGGTTACAATCAATTATTATAAGAAAATACAACAGAAGATATGATATTTGCATTTCAAAAGAAGATTTCCAGAGAGAACAACTTAATCCAAAGAAGCTATTGTAAAGAGGTGATTTCAGATTCCCTTGCTCGTTGCTGGGAAGGATGGCTCAAGGCAGGTGTATTTGGTTTCTGGGGCATTCAAATTATATCTCATCATTCTATCTAATTGCTTAGTATTCATGTGATGTGTATTCATGGGATGTATAGAGGCCAGAGGACTGTAGAGTATCTAGCTTGAAAACTAAAAAGTACTGACCACATTTACAATAGGAGAAAGATAGTTAGGAAAGACTCCTTGAAACATGATTTTTGCGAAGTGAGCCATAGATGTAGAAGCTGAGAAACAAGAGTAGCCAGGCAAACCAATGGGTTTCATGGCAGCTCAGAATTAGAATGTAATTCTTTTACCTTGAGGATAGGAACTCAGTCTTACTCATTGTATTACACACCCTGAGATCTGTGTCTGTCATGTAGCAGGTATGGTTGTCTCCTATGGCCTGTCTCCCTGGCTTGCAGTAGGCGGCCTTCTTTCTGTGTCCTCACAAGGCCTTGCACATCGCTGGTGTCTCTGTGTGTCCAAATTCCTCTTCTTATAAAGACACTAGTTAGATCGCGCTGGGGCGCACCCCATCGGCTTCACTGTAATCTTGGACTTCCAGTTCCAAAATGATGAAAACACAAATGTCTGTTCTTAGAGTCTGTTCACAGAGCTCGGCCTGTGACATTTGTTATGGCAATTGTAGCAAACTAATTCACTGGGAAGAAGAGGAAGAGCAAGATGGGAGAATTCCTCTTATTTTTAATCCTCATCGCTGCTTGTATTTCTGACCTCAGCCTGTGTCCCATCCAATTCCTCCCCTTTGGTCTGTCCTGGTGGCTGACAAATCCTTTCATGCTTATTCTAATCCAACTGATGTATCAATGCTTCTGCTGGGGGAAATAAAACCAAAACCATCTCTCAATCCAGAAAATCACCCCACAAAGCTAGAAGAGAAAGAAAACAATTTTGTTACTGAATAAGCATTGAACCAGAATGTGACACACACCACGGGCAATCTGCTAATAAACCGCGAAGACAGAACAAACTCTCACTCTTCTGTGTAGCCCAGCAGATACCCCAGCCCACTGTGATGGCCAATTTTATGTGTCAACTTGACTGGGCCATGAGGTGCCCAGATATTTGGTAAAACATTATTCTGAGTGTTTCTGTGGATACATTTTTGGATGCGATTAACACTGAAATTGACAGACTGAGTAAAGCAGATTGTCTTGCCTAATGTGGATGGGCCCCAACCAATCTGCTGAGGGACTGAACAAAACAAAAAGGCTGACCCTCCCTGAGGAAGAGAAGATTCTTTCTGCCTGATGCCTTTGAATCAGGACGTTGGCTTTTTTCTGCCTTGGATTCAGATGGAAATGTTGGTTCTTTCTGGTTCTTGAGCCTGCTATCCTTTTGATTGAAACCCTGGGTCTCCAACAGGCTGAATCCCCACCCCCTGCAGATCCTGAGCCTGGTCAGCCTTCATAACTGCATGACCCAACTTCCTATAATAAGTCTCTTTGCATATGTGTGTGTGTGTGTGTGTGTGTGTGTGTGTAACCTATTGGTTTTGCTTCTCTGGAGAATGATGACTAATACATAGATGTTCTCAAGATAAACAATCACTAGTCCTCAAGGAAAAGCACGGACATCATTGTTTGGCCCACATAGTTCATCCTAAATTCACTTGGTCTTTGGGGTGACCATCATGTGAGCTAAGTGACTTCAACCAAAGGAAAATTAAACTCTTTACGACAAGAGGTGGTCTTGCACATTGGGAGTAAGGTGTCCACTGAGGTTAGGCTCATCCCACAGAAACTGGGAGATAAGGATATTATCTTCCTTAATGTTTACATTTCAAAGAGTCGGTTCTCAGGTCCTTGAGCAAGACAGCCCTGGGTCATAAAGTTGGCAAGAGGATTATGAAGATTTTAAAAATATTTATATACATTTCAAGGAGAGGGAAACTTGCATATCTTCTAAAGTAAATGCTTTAAGAAAAGGGAGCAAGTAACGGGGGAGGCAGAGTCTCTTATATTCAACAAGGAAAATTAAGCATCTGATTTAAAATTATATTTGTCCTTCGCTGAACCTCCCATTCCTTCAAACTAATATTCTATTTTTCATCTTTCTTTCACTGTCACATGTCTCAAAAAGTTAATTTAATCTGGCCTCCTCCCTTTTCTCACTACACACTATCTTCCTAATCTCATGAATCTAGCTTTTCTCTGACCCCCTGACCCCTCCCCATGGCCCATAATACCGCATTGACATTGCTCCAAAATCACCAATGACACTTTCTTTACCCTGTGGTCTTATCCTCAGTCCATGTGCTTATGTTGTCACATAGTATTTTATACTGTAACTCCATCTTAAACATTCTTTTTCTTCCCCTTGGCTGTATTGTTTTATTTTTCTTCTCAATATCTAGAAGTATTTTCCACACATTTCCACCTTCCTCTCTCTTTCTTTCTGTCTCTGGGATTTTTTTAGTCCTCTATCACAGACAACTTCAACTGTGACCAAAGGAATTATGCCTTCCACAAGCGCCTGAGTGGTTCATGTGGTTAAGCGTCTGCCTTCAGCCCAGGTCATGATCCCAGGGTCCTGGGATGGAGCCCCGAGTCAGGCTGTCTGCTCGGCAGGGAGCCTGCTTCTCCCACTCCCTTTGCTCCTCCTCCTGCTTGTGCTCGCTCTCTTGCTCTTGCTTTCTCTCTCTCAAATAAATAAATAAAATCTTAAAAAAAAAATGATGCCTTCTGAATCATACTGTGGGTTCTGACTCATCTTGTGCTATACATATAAATATTCAGCTAAACTGCTAGAAATCCCAGGCAGCCAACTAACCAGTCATTATTGAGCACACATTATGTGCCAGGTCCTGGGAACACAGCAATAACAAAGCCTATATGGTCTCTGTCGTCATCTGTATGTAATCATGTAAGACACAATTGTTCTAATTAAATGATTTAATTGTCCACTATTAAAATGTTTTATTAAAATTAAATATGAAGTTCTCATGTATATTTACCTATTTTAAAATGTAGTCTGTTTGTGAAGTTCTCTGAGATCTTTCCTGATTCAGCTATATGTGACCACCTTTTTGGTAATCTTTCCATGTTACCGCATGAGGTTTCTAGATCTCTTAGGTGCTCCCCAAATTCAACCTTTCTAGTTCAAGTCAGCACTTTCTCTATGATACTGTACCTGTTTGCACATCTAACTCACCATTAGCTACATATCCCTAGAAGGAAGAATCATAATTATATTTTATCTCACAGGCTTGCCATTCAGGGATTGTCAGCTAAATAAATGTTCAAGTTAAAAGAAAGAATGTGACATAAAGAAAAAAGAAGTCTTGTGGAGCAGTTTTGTAATTAACACAAGTGAAATGATGAGAATCCCATATTCATGTAATACTTGGATTAAAAAAACCTTTAAAACTGAATAATTAACTTAATTAGTAATTTATCATCATTCAGCCATCGAATATCTATGGAGTAAATGATTCGCAGGCACCATTTTAGGTGATGAGACAGAATGAACAAAGCAGACGAGAGCTCTGGTTTTCTAGAGCATACTAAACTCCGCTACATGAGGCATTGTGCTTGCTTGCAAAGAAAACTCACAAAATGACATGTGTATGTTTGATTCAGGCAAACCTGGAACTCATGCTTGGAAAGATGAGTGATATTTTCTATTTATTGTTATAGGAAGTGAACTTGTATGTTATTTCTTGAACCAAGTTTAGTATCTGGAAGTTTCTGAAACAGGAGTTATATTCACCTGGTAAAATGTCAGCTTCAACTTAGTAAAGGGTAATTTTCATTTTATGTTTCTTTGTTTTTGCTGTGGCAGCTTTTGTTAATGGCTATTTAGACCATAGGTGACCCATCGTGTCGTGTCAGTGTTTCTGCAAGATGGATCTAGGTGGCTTCTTTCAGAAACCAATTAACCCAATAATCTGTTGCCATGAACATGCTGTATAACCAACCACCCCAAAACTCAGTAGCTTAAAATAATAGCAACTTATGTTCATGAATCTGTGGGGTCAGCTAGGGTGGCTCTGCCATATGTTTCCTATCCCTATGACCCAATCTGTTCCACATGACTCTCATCCTTTTGGACCAGCCGGCTTCCCTGGGGCCTGGTCTCATCATGGGAGGGGCACCGAAGACATTCGTAAATATGGGAGTCCTCCTCAAGACAAGGCTTAGAACTGGCACACTTCTATTTCTGTCTATATTCTTTTAGCCAAAAAAGTAAAGTGGCAAAGCTGAAGTTTGAAGGACAGGGAAGAAACGTCCATTCTCAATGAAGAAAAGACCTATGTGTAGACCCTAGGAGAGTGAAGATTCGGAAACAGTAATAGTCTATCATAATAATCCTATGATTTCCTGTGGCAGAATAACAAATAGACATAGATGAGAAACTGCACTTGTGAAGCTAGTTATTTGGCTATTTTGAAAGATCTGGCTCCATGTGTGAGAGGGTCATTTTAGAAGTTTTGTTTAGAGGAATTAAAAAATTGATGACATCTCACCTCTACAACAGTGTTTCTATAATTGTGATTAGTAAAATTATTGGGATATAAATCCCAATTATTAAAAAAAGAAAGTGAAAAATATCAGAACGGGTTGAATGAAGCATATATATATATATTTTAAAGATTTTATTTATTTGACAGAGAGATCACAAGCAGGCAGAGAGGCAGACAGAGAGGGAAAAGCAGGCTCCCTGCTGAGCAGAGAGCCCAATGTGGTACTCGATCCCAGGACCCTGAGATCATGACCTGAGCCGAAGGCAGTGGCTTAACCCACTGAGCCACCCAGGGGCCCCGAATGAAGCATATTTTTAATGAAAACATTTAATAAGCATAAATAAACACACGTTTTAATGAAAACATTTGCTTCTGTTATGGATGCTTACCTACATGTATATTGAGTCATGATGTAAAATATTTTTCTTCCTATTGTGATTAAAACAAAGTTTGGGAGAACCGTTGTTTTAATTTATTTTCTATCAACAGGATGTTATTGGGCTTAAATACATATTAATTTTCCAAACTAGTCCTTTGGCAGGTTAAGTTACCTGTTTTGAAACTAAACTGCTTTTTTAGTGCTAGTTATTTCCTTTGTAAAGATGTCTAATGCAAGAGTACTTTTCTTTCAAATCCATCCACAATTAAGGCAGTTTTAATGGACATGTATTTTTATATATATGCTGTTAACACCCATGACTGTGGTTACTGGTGGCCCATGTTTGAGATTTTTTTTAAAGTAACGGTAATATTTACTTTCTCTGTTTAGCTTGTTCACTGCTAGCTTCCTGATGCTGGTTTAGAATAAAAGCACCTCCCAGTTCCATGTATTAATATTATATTGTTACCTTGTTTCAGAAAGATTTATTATCAGCTTATCTTTTCCAGATTTTAATATTTGCGTCACTTGCCCATGTGAAATGTGGCCTATTGGAGCACAGCAGTGGCTCTAGCCAGCAGCAGCCGTGCTGGGGACAGATGCAGTGGGTCTCCTCCCAAAGGCTGTTTCTTCTCCCAGTTCATCCACGCTTGTTGACTCTTGCCGGAGAAGGTAGGTCTCAATGCACTCAAAAGCCACAGCAAAAAGCAGGGACTAGCCTGGGTTTCTAGGGGATCTTTTATTGAGAGAATGCTGAAGACCATAAAAGTTATCCGTGGTTTGGTACTGACTCATACATTAAAATTCATGATTATTTAATAGAAAAGTTAACAAGGTTTCTGTAACGTAGTTACTTAAAAACCTGTGTTAGTAAGAGAAGCTAAAAAACTAATTATATATCTTTAAATAGCTTGCTTTATATGTGCTTTTAAAATGTTTCACGTTTATAAAAATTTCACCTATGGAAACCTAGGAGACTTAAAGTTGAAACATGATTTTTTATCTCTTCTTCTTGTAAATAAAGAATGGCATTCCTTCTGTGTATGTTGGCTAATTTTAACATTATGAAAGGAACTTCACAGAGATTTGTGCAGGTTTTAAAATTAAATTATTTGTTATTGTCATTGTATACTAAACTACAGAACTAAAATCTTATTTGCACAAATATTATTTGGTGGGAAAAATCCTGGCCCATTGTTGAATGACTTCACTCTTTAGTGTATTATGTGTGTGTGTCTTTTTGTGTCTACATGCCATATATTAGATTGACTAGTTTAAGAATCTTTTAGTATGATGACTTAAATCTGATACATATTATCTTATGCAGGTCTACATAGCAGAAAAACTTCCAGGTATATTCTATTTACCTATTCATAATTTGCTGGAAATGGTTTTTTCTCTTATCTATCGGGCCATGTTGATGGGTAAGCAAACATGGAATTTGCATGCTTCCTGTTTCTTCAAGATGGAAACAGATTGCTTCCAATGATGTTCCCCATCAAGACTCATGCCTTAAATAACATTAACATTAAATAACATTAACATTATTTCTTTTGCCCCTTGACTCTTTTTCACCTTTAAAATAAGTATTTTGGGGGTGCCTGTGTGGCTTAACAACTAAGCAACTGCCTTAGTTGTTAGCTGGCTTAGTTGTTAAGCAACTGCCTTCAGCTCAGATCAAGATCCCAGGATCCTGGGATCGAGCCCCTCATTGGGCTCCCTGCCCAGTCTGAAGCCTGTTTCTCCCTCCCCCACTTCCCCTGCTTGTATTCCCTCTCTCGCTGTCTCTCTCTTGTTTTATTAATAAATAAATAAATAAAATCTTTTAAAAAATAAGATAAAATAAGTATTTTCCAGGGTGTCTGGATGGCTCAGTGGCACTGGACTCCCTACTCAGTGGAGAGCCTGCTTCTCTCTCTTCCTCTGCTGCTCCCCTGCTTGTGCTCTTTTGCTGGCTCTTGCTCTATTGCAAATAAATAAATAAAATGTCAAAAAAATAAAATAAGTATTTTTAAAAAATATTTTAGTATTTTATTAAGAAATACTGGGTAAATTATGGAGCTGCAAACATACTTTTAGAATAAAATTGTTATCAACTTTATTTCTAATTAAATTTCTAAATTTATATAGAACAAAAACAGGATATGGGTTCAGCTCAGAAATTCAGCAAAAATTTAATTTTAATATAAAGTTAAAATGGATCAGTAACTCATATAGAAAATTATACAAGCACAAAAAGCACAAATTGTATAATTTGTTACTTGTTATTCACCAATAGTTTTTTTGTTTTATTAAACTTTCGTTTAGAGCAATTTATAGACAATCCATTTAATTTTATTAAATATTTTTTTTCTAGTTATGAAAGTGAAGCATTCTCATAGTAGAAAATTTGGGATATGTATTTCAAAAAAACACTTAATGTTAATCTGTAACTTAAATTCTCAACTATCTCAATGTCTTCCAGTTTTTATCAGGTTGGTTAGGGGCTAGCAAGTTAATATGTATTAGTGAGAAGAAAGTAAAACTCACCTGTTATTTTGCCACCCAGGAAAAGTTTTGCTACAATTTGATATTATTTCTCTTTTATGTTGTTGTTTAATTTTAATTTTTTTTTTTAATTTTAATCTTACCATCTCTGAATTAAGGATACTAAGCATTTGGAGTGTACCATTTCATATGTATTTTCCATGCTTATACAAATATGTGTGTGTGTCATTATGTGTGTCTCTGTACATGGTATTTTAAAACATTTTGCAAATTCTTTTTTTTTCTTACTTGACAAGATATCATTGACATCTTTCTATACCTGTACATTAAAAAACCCAACTCATTTAATTAACATCTTATTTTCTTAAGATTCATTATTTATTTATTTATTTATTTGAGAGGGAGAGAGAGAGAGAATGAGTGGGGGAAGGGGCAGAGGAACAAGCAGACTCCCTGTCGAGCAGGTACCCCACTGTGGGGCTTGATCCCTGGACCCTGGGATCATGACCTTAGCCAAAGGCTGATGCTTAACCAACTGAGCCACCCAGGTGCCCTAATTTAACATTTTATTGAACATACATCATGTCTACTGATGTGTGTATCTGATGGAAGTTCAGACTATTTTAGTTTTTACTTCTGTTGCTGTTACAAAAACTACTGCTGGGTTGAACAACATAGGCATTTTAAACTTTACAAAATACTGCTAGAGAAACTTGCCAAAATAAAAGATTAGCTGTACATTTTGTCATCTTGTCAAGATGTTTAACTTGCTAGCCCCTAACCAACTTGATAAAAACTGGAAGACATTGAGATAGTTGAGAATTTAAGTTACAGATTAACATTAAGTGTTTTTTTGAAATACATATTGTTCATTTCAAAAATCCTTATATAACCAGCATTATTTGTGTCCTATAATCATAATTCTTTTTGATTTAAAATAAATCTTAATTTAGATAATATTACTCACAGTTGTTGCTTTTATTCTTCATCTCTTGTTAATTAGAAATTTTTGGTTTGGTTTAGTTTTTATACTGTTAGAGTATTTCCTAGAGTTTCTCAGAAGGTAGTTATAAATGCATATTTGTTATCTTTCTTTTGCCTTCCTATGACTACCATTTTGGCTGAATATAGGACTGCTGAGTTGCTATTTCCTGAAGAGTTTCTAAACTCATTCCACTGTCTTCTGGTATCTCTGCTTTGCTGGCTCTGCTCCAACCACATTGACATGTTGTAATTTTGCAGACACATCTCAGGGCCTTTGAGCTGGCTGTCTCCTCTCTCCAGATTGCTCTTCCCCTACATATCCATGTGGTTAGTTCCTCAGTTCCTTCAGGTATTTCATTCAGTCAGCTTCTTATTTAAGTTTTCCATGGCTCCCTAATCCTGAGGTTTGGTCCTCTCCCCAAACATTGCAACTGTCTCTTCTCTGCTTTATTTTTTTCCCTTAGCAAACACTACAATTTAACTTCTTATTTATTGTTCATGTTTATTATCTGTGTCCCCCATGCACACTGGAATATAGGTTCCTCAAGGGGCAAGAAGTTTAGTTATGTCTGTTCACCCCAGGACCTTGTGTCTGATGGAGTGAAGTCATTCACTCCATATTTGTGAAAAAGAATGAGTGAATTTCTCTTTTTTTGTATTGTAGCTTAGCATGTGTGATACTCTTCCATTTGAATCCCAGGGTCAGTGATTTAGTCTTTAGCTGTGATTATTCTCTTTTATAAATTCTTTATGGATACCAGATATCATTTCTTTTGGTTGTAAAACCTTTTCTGTCTGCTAATTTGATGTTCTTGTGTGTTTTTAGTACATTTTTTTTTTTTTAAAGTTCTCACTTTTCTGCCTCTAGAGTAGCCGCCCACCTTTTCTAATTGACTTGACTCCTCTCAGTGCTGCTACTGCTATTTTCTTAAATGAATTGTGAACTCTGAGAGGTCTTATCAGGGGTGTACACATAGTTGGCAGGCCAGGCTGTCAAAGTCTCTTGGGTGGAAGCTTTTCTTTCACTGGCAAGGCTGTTTAAAATACTTGCTTCCAGTTTGTAAATGGTATTTTAGAGGTATTTTTCCTCAAACTTGCTTTTAAAAAATGTGCCTCTTCATCAATTGCATTTCAATTTTAAAGGAAGAACTATTTTATTGTATTATATATTTGAAAAGATTTTATATATTTATTTGAAAGAGAGTCAGAGAGAGCACAAGCAGGGGGAGCTGTAGAGGGAGAGAGAGAAGCAGACTCCCTCTGAGAAAGGACTCCTCTCCCCAACATGGTCATGGGGTTCAATCCCAGAGTCAGATGCTTAACTGACTGAGCCACCCAGGTGCCCCTGCCAGAATTATTTTAAACTCGGTCCTCTGATTTGCAAAAGCTAATTTTTAGTCTTTTTATGGCTTCATTTCCAAATTCTTGAGATCCTAATTCTCATGACTTCCAAAAGCAACTGATGTTTCCCAGCAAATATATATATATATATATATATATTTTTTTTTTTTCCAAAAGAATACATGGGTAGAATGTTTTATGAACACTGGAATATAGTAAACCATCTTTCACAGTCCATAAGTACATTTCCTGTGTATAAAATTCTCTTGTTTCAAATTTTTCTCCTCATAGCTCTCTGTATACTTGAGGTCAGCCTTATTTTTTGTTCCTGTGAAGGTACATTATTTTGGGGTTTTGGATTTGTAGGAAGAAAACAAATTATATTTACTGTATTCTCAAGCTAAATTTTCAACTGTATTGATGGTGAATAAAAGTATTACTTACCAGGTAACTTTAAATAGAGAAGAAAATGAGCTAACCCGGCAAATATCAGCCATCTTATTTTCTCCAGAAACTCTGACAGGGACACACAGCCTCTGGCCACAATCTCATGCAGAGTGGGGTCTTGCTAGATTAGAAAGTTTAGGCGTGCTACACCTAAACTCTTTTAATGGGGCCTTGAAAACACTTTCGGACGATTTCATTCTAAGCATTGTTTTTCCATTTTAGGGCTGGTTAATAACATCCTGCTTTCTTGGTTCTGGAACCAAATGCAGGATCAGCAAGTTTTTGGTCCCATCTATTTGGAGAGGGCAATTATGGTCTCTAAACAGACTTGAGGACTATTTACTCGATTCACACAGATTGTATGGCTTTTTCCTAACATACTTTAAATCCATTATCTCTTTCGAACATCATAGACTCATTAGCTCAAGTGGTCGCATTGGGTGACAGTGTATTTTTATGACACTCAAAGGTCACATACTGGTCAAGCAAGAATCATCTGAAACTTTGAAAGTTTACCAAAAGTTTGAGTACAATAGTTTATGTACGACCATACAATTTTTTATAACATTATCTAAGAGCAGTAGAATAATCATAAGACAACAATCTATTTGGGTTAAAACAAAGTTTAGTTGCAATTTTAGGTCCATATTACTTTTAAATTCCCTCCCTCAAATCAGTCAGGGTATTATACACTTCAGAGATTTTCTTATAAAAAGCAAGTACAGAATATCCATGGAAATTTCTAGAACAAAAAATGAAATCCTGAGTTATAATGTTTCATTTCTCTGTCCCTCATTTTATATTATGTGCTAATTACAAAGTCACCACCTAGAGGAAACACAAAGTTAGTGAAAAAATCTGAACAAGCCAATAAGGCATTGACATTCTGGCTTCTATCTGGATCAAGGACAGTTGTTTATTCTTAGTTTCCTTTAAGGTATCAAGTGGTCTTGGGCTTGAATTCCCCAGGAATTTAACTGCTCTGTTTCCTGCTAGGAAACTGCTTTTGCATTTCTATTTGGCTTTGTGTGTTTGGGTAAGGACATACCAGAAGGTTCTAAACTATTGCAGCTCCAGGACATTCTACTGTTGTTTACCTTGAATAACTGCCAGTTTCCTTGGGTTAAGGGGTGGAAGTTCTTGATGTCTCCCTAAATGTACTTTGAAGCTCAGATGACTTTCTCCTGTAGGGTTGTGACATGCTGAGAAATTCCTCATCTAGGCTTGTGTGGCTTCTGCCTCTCCCTGGTTCTGTTCACGTGGACAGCCGTGATTGCTGTTTTAAAAGTTATGACTTTGGAGGTGGGCCCGGTGGCACCCCAAGTCCCCAACCTCGCCTTCTCTGGAGCTCCACTGTAGGTGCTGGACGCCAAAATACCAGGCCTGGGAGGCGTTCAGCAGCGCTAAGAAACTACCTCACCGGCCCTACGAAGGTGTGTGTGGTTCTCAAAAACTGGCATTCTGATGGGGGAGTTCGTGTGTTAAAGTTAACAGGTGATTTAGTTTGTTTGGTGCAAAGAACAGGCCAAGCCCAAGTCCTACAAAAGATTGAGAAATTCCACAGTCTACTAATGCGACTTCTGGGAACCAAGGAACCCTGCACTGTTGCCATGGAAACGGACTGAAGGGTTTGAAATGAAGATCCTCAAGTTCTTAGGAAGTAAATATCTTTTGAATCTGAAAAAAGTGCTGTGAAAGAGAATACTTCATGTAACTAAGTGGACTCTTCAGAAGCCGGGAGGTCATTTTTTGTACTTGTTTCTTAATGTTTACCTTAGAGAGCTAGAAATGTTTTCAGATAGAAAGCCTTTATTTATTTTTGGAACTTGAACATGAAATGCATCTGTGTTTGGAAACTTTTTGCAGTTTGATGTTGGGCAAAATACACAATTATTCTCTGACCAGTTTGTATCAGTAATCTCAAAATGATGTATCAATAGAAAACAATAAAAAAAAACAAAACAAAACCAAATCCTATGACTTTCTCCTCTGTGCTCCATGATTACTTTTTCAAGGAGCCCTATGGGTCCCCTTCCTTGACTTTATAACTGATTATTACAGCTGATAGCAAACGAAATGAGTTTCTCCTCTGCTTAACATCGTCTGTGAAACACTTTCCACACCATCCACAGAATGGATTCATATTCTTTACCTTTTCTGAAAGAATGGTGAGGAGGGAACCAATCCTCTCCTTGGCTTTGAAGCTAGGTGCTCAAGTTAAGACTCTAGAATTAAACTAGGAAGGCAGGGAAAAAAGAAAAGAATCAGGGAAACCAGTCGGGAGGCTACTAATTTGAAAGTGGTTAGTGGCTGGGACCATGAGAACTGGTCCGATTATGGATATATTTTCAATGAAGTGTCAAGATACTTACTGATGGATTAGCTATATTATTGAGTGTGAGAGAGAGTAGTCAATAATTACTTCAAGGTTTAGGACTGAGGATTTGTAAGAACGGAGTTGCCACTTTTTGAGATGTGTGGAAAGGAAAAGGAGCTGGACACATGTTGTGGAGAAGACTGGAGGCTTTATATATAGTAAAGGGTGATATTCTCTAGACACAGGAAATGTTTGTCCAGAGTGTGGGATTGGGGGAGGTCATGGCTGGAGTTATTCATATGAAACTCCTCAGCGTATAGCTTAGTTTAAGGCCAGAAAACTGTAAGAAATCACCTAGGGAGCAGACCTCAGTAGAGAAGAGAACCAAGGACTAGCCTCAGGACAAGTGAATTGAAGAACTGGCAATGGAAACTGAAAAGAGTAGCCATTGAATTCAGAGCTGCAAAGGAAGGGATTGTTTCAAGAAGCATCTAGGGGGTCAAGCGAGAAGAAGCCCGAGAGTTTAGCACTGGAGTTAGTAACCTAGGACAACAAGATTAAAAAACGGTTTGGGGCTCTTGGCCTTAGTGCCATCTTCTTGGAAACCTCTGCACCATGAAAGCCAAGCAGAGGAAGCAGCACAAGCACAGGTTGAAGGGTAAAAGAAGATGGAGCAGAGGACCAAGTAAAGCTCAGGCTTGTACACCCGTGGAAGCCACAGGAGCAGAAATAAAGAAAGCCAGAAGCCAGCGACACTGGTACCAATTTGTGGACTGCACGCCTATTGTCTAGAACTTGAGTCAGTGGATTCAGAACATCTATTGCCTTCTGATCACAATGACCATCTTTGAGAGACGCATGTCATTCATACCAGAACAGTCCCTTTTGGTCCTTTGCCCTGGACCTGTGACTTTCTGGACTAATTCTCTTTTCATTTGTGCCTGAATGCAACACATGTACAATAAACTATCTCTTTTACGTCTTAGCTGAAAAAAAAAAAAACCCCAAAACTGTTTTGGTAGAGTGTTGACAAAAGTCCGTTAGAGCTAGAGCTTATTCAAAAGGCTAGTAAATGAATGAAAGACAGAGTGTAAATGACTTTTTCGAAGAGGTTTTGTTTTGTTTTCCTTTCTCATAAAGTGGAAGTAAAAGGGGATCTTCTGAAGATGGGAAATTAAAAGTAATTCTTTTTGAGGAATTTATTGTTTTTATGGAAGAGTACTACATATTTGAAGGAATTGGAGAAGAAGTGTTTTAAATTTATTAAAATATACATTTTCATAGCTAGATATTTTATTTATTTTTATTCCTCCAGTTCCAGTTATGGGTACATTTAAATTTTTATGTAGTCTTGATCTAAACTGTTAGCTCAGAGGCAATGGGAAGAAATGAAAAGGAAGGCAGACTGAGAATATTCTAAGACTTGTTGCTCTTTTCTAGCATTTCAACACAGTGCAGGTTGTTTACTTAGTGCCAGAAATTCCCATTCTTCTTCCACATTCTCTCTCCTCTTCATATACAATTACACATACATATATATTTATACATACCATATATATACACATATACATATTTCAAAATATATTGAAAATTCCAGAATTTAGTTGAGAATTACAGAATCATATAGAATCAGAGGGGATTTTTTAAAAAAGACTTATTTATTTATTTTTAGAGAGACAAAGAAAGAGAGTGTACACTCCAGGGGAGGGAGGGACAGAGGAAGAGGGAGGAGAGAAACAGACTTGGATTAGGGGGAAGGGTCTCAAACTCATGATCCTGAGATCCTGACCTGAGCCTAAATCAAGAAGGTCATGCTTAACTGACTATGTAGGTTGACAGGTGCTGACAGGCACTCCCAAAGGGGATATTTTTAAATGAGCTCTCATGGAGCCTTGGATTCTTTAATGGGCATGAGGAGGAACAAGGTGCCATCTCTGTTTTAACCAGATTTTACTTTGGTTTTAAAATTGGGAATGAATGAAAAAAAAAAAATTAATGGGCTTCAGAGCTTTAAAAAAAAAAAAAGAGCTTCAGTGCCATGCCCACAGCCCATACTCAGCCATCTTTTCCCTGTGCCACATCATGTCTTTACCACAGACTTTGGTCTGTGTATTTAAAAGCCTTAATAACTGAGACTACAATATCACACTTCATTAATAGATATCACTTTTCAAGGGATCTTTGGTTCTTATATGAAAGTTCAAAGTTTAATGAAAATAATTTATCTGAATTGATCCTTTCTGCTGTGGGAAAAAAATGTGGATTAATAAAAAAAGAATGGAAAGAAGAATTGATCCTTTCTGCCGCGGAAAGAAAATGTGGATTAACAAAAAAGAACCTATACTAGTAATTGAGACCTCAGGTCATATTCTACTTTCAGTGGTTTCATGAATGAAAGCTCAAATTCTTGCCAGTATAATTACACTAACAAAACATGTCGTATCTTTCTTATAAGCAATAATGTTTACATTGTAGATGCAAAAATGTTAAATGAAGTAATGCTTGGAATATATGTATAAGTGCTTTGCAAACTAGAAGTAAATGTATGTAAGCTTCTTTCCATTACAGTTAATTAGAAAATAAGAAATATCTTATATGTTATCAAGTACAAAAGCATGCACTAGCAGATATTATTGTGTACAAGAGATACATTTAAAATATTTCACTTTTCCTCTTGAACATATTTGAATTCTAAAATCTCTGGCAATTTATATGTACCCTTTGGAATATAAACTTTCCCCACAAGACATTCTTTTGAACAAATACTATTTGTTCAAACAAATATTTGATTTGCTTGAAATTTCCATAGATTGAAGCATATGAAAAATCCATCATTTGACCTTCTCTAACCAAAAAAGTGTCAGTTTCATGTATTTCAATCTAATAATTCAACTTTTCATTTCTAGCACCATTATCCAACGAGGAGATGTTAAAAAAGTTATTGAACTGACCTATGGAACTAAACTTAGGAATAAAAGCTCTTTCTAAATTAACGATTTTCAGCCAGAAGTAATAGGGAGTATGCTAGAAGTGAAAAGAATCAAATTTTCAATGATTCTCTCTTCTCTTTTTTTTTCCTCCCGGATTTCTGGAATAGGTATATGGAAGTAAAAGAAGGAACCCAAACCTGATTATGGATTTAAAAAAAAGATTCCTCAATACACAAAGGAAGAAATAAACTGGTAGAAAACCCTCAGGAACAATGTCTTTTTGCCACAATATAATTAATATTTCCTGTGTGAAAAGCAGCAGGTCGAATGATGTCCGTGCTTCCCTGTATAGTTTAATGGTGCTCATAATTCTGACCACACTCATTGGCAATCTGATAGTCATTATTTCCATATCACACTTCAAGCAACTTCATACCCCAACTAATTGGCTCATTCATTCCATGGCCACCGTGGACTTTCTGCTGGGGTGCCTGGTCATGCCCTATAGCATGGTCAGATCTGTTGAGCATGGCTGGTACTTTGGAGAAGTCTTCTGTAAAATTCACACCAGCACTGACATTATGCTGAGCTCAGCCTCCATTTTCCACTTGTCCTTCATTTCCATTGACCGCTACTATGCTGTGTGTGATCCATTGAGATACAAAGCCAAAATCAATATCTTGGTTATCTTTGCAATGATCTTCATCAGTTGGAGTGTTCCTGCTCTTTTTGCATTTGGAATGATTTTTCTGGAGCTAAACTTCAAAGGAGCTGAAGAGATGTATTATAAATACATTCACTGCATAGGGGGTTGCTCGGTCTTCTTTAGCAAAACATCTGGGGTACTGGCCTTTATGACTTCTTTCTATATACCTGGATCTATTATGTTGTGTGTCTATTCCAGAATATATTTCATAGCTCAGAGACAGGCAAAATCAATTCATGATGCAAATCAGAAGTTTCAAATTGGATTGGAAGAAAAAAATGGAATGTTACAAAGCAAAGAAAGGAAAGCTGCAAAGACTTTAGGGATTGTGATGGGAGTTTTCCTAATATGCTGGTGTCCTTTCTTTGTCTGCATGGTCACGGATCCTTTCCTGGACTATAGCATTCCACCCACATTGAATGATGCATTGATTTGGTTTGGATACTTGAACTCTATGTTCAATCCAATGGTTTATGCTTTTTTCTATCCTTGGTTCAGAAAAGCACTGAAGTTGATTCTATTTGGTAAAATTTTTCAAAAAGATTCGTGTAGGTGTAAACTATTTTTAGAATCACATCCATAGAATTATTATATTTACTGCTTACTGTTTTGCAAAACAAGTGGCGATCATATTTATGACCACAACATAATCAACCACATGGACCAATTGCAGGGTTTTTATGAATTATTTGAACCAAAGAACATATAATAAGATAGAATTCTTACATTTCGCTTCCTGTTTGAGATGCAATAGATGTAATCTTTGCCATTCTTACTATCCACACTGAAGCTTTGTGAGTCCAGAATTAGAGGCTCTACATGAAAGAATTTTCCAGGCCTTGCATGAACTGCCATGAAATTGCCAGAAATACCTTACTCATCTGTTCAGGGAATGCATTTGGGAATGCAAATTAGAATGGCTTTGTCATTCATTTTCTTGACTATAAATGCCTTTTTGTAAAATCAAAGAAAGTACACATTAAATGTTATTGAATAATTGTTTATACATGATTTGCCATTTTTCATGAATCCTTATTAATATGTATTCCAATTTTTAAATATCTTAATTCTCCTCTTTTTATAATAGGTTTTCTTGATTTCAGAAAAGTTGCAAAAAAATCAGAAAATAAAGAAAAAATAAAATAAAAAATCATACAGAAATGAAATGAAAATAAAGATATCACTCATAGCTTATCTCCTGAAAGAACTATATCATTTAAAATTCTTAAAAACATAATATTTTGGTGACTGTATAATGTTACATTGTATGAATCTACAAAGATTTTTTTTCCCCCCAAAATGTGGGGGTTGAACTCATGGCCCTGAGATCAAGTCTGGACCTAAAATCAAGAGTTAGATATTTAACTGACTGAGCCAACCAGGTACCCCCAAAGATTTTTTTTTAAAACCATTTCCCTATTGTTGACCACTTAGATTTCAATTTCTTTTTTTTTAATGATAGAAATTAAACCAAATTTCTGTCTGTTACTTGCTATTGAAGGTTATAAAAGTGTCTGGAAGGATTTTACCATAGTTCAAGGTTGTGCCTGGTATGATAGGACTCAAAATACAAGCTCTATGAAGTAAAACAGAATCACTTGTTGGACTCCAGGCTGCACCAAAAGAGAAGCAGCCATCAGGGATGAACACGAGGTATAATCAGAATAGACATGCCATACCTATGAAGATGGCATATACAAAAAGACAAAGAGGAACAAATGGTGCTTTCAAGTAAGATTCCCGATTATAAGCATTGATTTCCAGTTGTACTGCTTCTCATACAGACTTCATGCAGTCTGTTGCATGTTGAGTAGCCCCAGTAATTTGGATTTATTTATTTAATAACAATGACTTAGGTTCATGAGTAGATTAAGTTAAGGTAGCTAATTTTAAATGAAATTACAGAGCAACTTCCTGCATCCAAGTTTCTGTTCACAGGCTGGATGCTCTCTGAGGATATGTTAAATCCTTCCATTGCTCACGGTCTATTTCAGGACTGTGTATAATGTTTTAACTATCGGACTAGATTTTTGTTCTGGGACATTTACTTTTTTTACTCTTAGTGTCAAAAACTACCTTGACTTTTTTTCACGCATGAGATCACTTCGTCAGATTTTTAAAAATGAACAAAAGGGGTGCCTGTGTGGCCCAGTCGGTTAAGCATTTGACTCAGGCTCTAGTCATGATCCCAGAGTCCTGGGATTGAGACCCCCATGTTGGGCTCCCTGCTCAGCTGGGAGGCTGCTTCTCCCTCTCCCTCTGCTCCTCCTCCTGTTCATGCTCTCTTGTTTGCTCACTCTCAAATAAATCAATAAATTTTTTTTAAAAAAGGAGCATAAGTATTTAGACAGCTTTCTGTACCTTACAGCAAGTTTCTGTGGTGTTCTTCATTTGCTTCCACACGTTCCTCTCAAAATTATTCGCAGACATTCTGTTTTTTGTGTACGTGTGTTTTACCTATTGTGAGTAAATCTTTTAAAAAACAATATATTTTCTATGTAACCATTATTGCTGGCATACATACAATAAAATTTATTTTAACTCTCCAGTTGATTTGTTTGGACTTTTATTCCATGTAGTTATATTTTCCTCAAACAATGCTAAGTTTTATCTTCTTTCCAATAATTGATTCTTATTTATATTTTCTGCTGTACTGTATTAGTCAGAATTTCTAGAACAATATTGATAGTGGTGATAAGAGTCATCCTTGTCTTACATCTATTTTAAATTACTATTCAGGTTTTACTATTGATTCCACATTTTTCTTGGGACAAGTTCATGACTCAGATAATTTTACCTTTTTTTACTCAATACTGTAGCCCTATAGCCTATTTCTTTTGGTAACTTCTGTTTTTAATACTCACAATAAGAGATAACCCATAACCCACTTTCTTAGCACAATAAAAAGACAGGCTCACTTTGTCTTTCTATATTCCCAGCTTCGCTCTAACTTCCATCCCCTCATGCAGAAAGTATTTTTCCCTTTTGGTTGTCCAGAGTTCACTTTCCAACTGGCATCCAATTAGCCTTTGAGAAATTTTCCACTCTGCCTATTGGAACTGTAACGAGAAGATAGACCCCTGCTTTTCCCCTTAACTAAATAGACAAGTGGGTAAGCCATGCTAACATTTCCAGAAAGTCTTTCTTTAGAATTTGAATCTTTAGCAGAGGGGAAAGACAGTGATCTTTAGCAGAATCATTAGCAAGAAACAATGAAGACATGTGGAGTTCCATTCCATCCATGTGGTAAGGTCATGACCAGACTGCTCTTGGTGTTATTGGGGTTCATGCTTACCAGACTCCAGGGCTGCTTCATGGTCTTTCCGTTTCCAAGCTAAGTTCTCCAGTCTCTCAGGTATTCCATGAATCCTAGATAGTATTCTAATAAATTCTCTTTGAGAATAATTTTTAGTTGAACCCATGGAAAGGACCTTAACTTGATACACTGTATTATGGTAAATGCCAAGAAAGTGATTGCAGTGACATGACATTCTTTACCAAATCCAGACAACTTCCAATCAAAACAGTCTCATTTTCCACTTACTCCCTCTCAAAGGACAGATTTGTATAAAATACCACTCAGGAAGTGATAAAAATAGATGCATTAGCAAAGAAGTTTGTTGGAACGGACTTGTTAATAATAATTATAAAGCCATCTTAAGACATCAGTAAACTGGAAGGTCCATCCCCATTTTTAACTGCACTCTTGAACTCAATAATCCAGTCTTTAAAGAGTCATAGATTCTAGTCAAAAGCATAAGGCAAACCAAATGAACTCTAATCCATTGTAGATTCTGGTGAGTCACAGTTTCTGTTTAGTTGTACATTGTCAACAAGAGCTTGTACTTTAACTTCAATGTGTAGATATATGAAGAATGATTTGTTTTTAAGTCTAACAGACTATGAAATGTACTAACAAAACAACTCTCCAGAGAGATATTTTGAATGCTGCATTGAAATAATCTAGATGATGTAAGAATCAGATTGAAGTATTTTTTCAGATAAGGTATATATGCATCTTCCAAAGTGTTTCAATACAAGTTATTGAGTATATGGCCAGCAGTAAAAAGTATTCAAAGAAAATAAATTTATCTTTGACAAGTCCTGACCTTCTTTTCCACATTCCTCCTCTTCCTAAAACCCCTTTCCCAAGTCTTTAAGCTCCCAGTAAATTTACACTACTCCAACATTTTAACTTGGTTGAGGCTGGTTCTCCTGTGAAGTCATATCATCATCAGCATCTAATTTGTTTCTGTCTTTGACTTTTCCTGGAAGAGAGAAATCTTTGGCTCATACAAATTGAAAGTTTTTAGCATATTTATCAACTTAAGTGACTTAGAAGCTTAAAGTGAAGCCACTCACAATGGTTTATCAATGGCAAACCTTCCTCCCCATAAATATACAAGTCAGATAAATAATAACTGAGATAGAGGATAAACTCTAAGATCTGTTTATTGGTCAGTGTTTTCACAATGTGTTATGTTAGAAAGTAGTGTCTCTCAACCCTGGCTGCTGCTGGGGAGCAATAATATAAATATAAATTATGTGGATACTCAGGTCCTATGCCAAGAAAATGATCTGTGTGAAGAGG
Source organism: Mustela nigripes (assembly GCF_022355385.1). Classification (NCBI taxonomy): domain Eukaryota; kingdom Metazoa; phylum Chordata; class Mammalia; order Carnivora; family Mustelidae; genus Mustela; species Mustela nigripes. Next base: position 81,794,157 of record NC_081561.1, on the reverse strand, counting down.
GAAAGCTTAGCTGCCAGACACCATGGGTTTGAATTCTGGCACCATATTTATCTAATAATGTTTGGACAAAGTTACTTAAAAACTCTAAGCCTTAGCTCACTCACTTACAAATGAGAACAATATTACCCATCTCACTGGACTGTTATTTATTAGATGAGAGAAACCATCTAGCATGGAAACTTGCCCATAAAAGAAAAAAAAACACTTAGCAAATATACAATATTAGTATTACTCCTTGTTATTTTATTGGCATATGCTATGGTGGTACTCACTCAGAATATGCTCAGGCAGAGAAGTTGACATAGGCAAACATTACCTACTGGATTGTTTTTTCTTTTAAGGTGGTGCAGAATTATATCATCCTCTTTCCTAATGAATTTCAAAGTTACAATTATGCAAAAGAATAGCAGAAGATTTAAGGCAAGGTCTACACAGAAGGATATTGAACCTGGGGCCACATTTTCACATCACTGTTCTGTGATGTGTCAGTGTTCTGCATGTAGTATGTTTGAGAGGCTATGGGAATTTTTATTTCTTTAAAAAATAATGTATATAAATGTGTATATTATATATATATAATATATACTTAAAAACACACGTATAATACTGACATCCATTTGCAAAGTAACTATTACCTACCTATCTGATGAGTTTGAATAGATACTTTATGTAAGCCCGGAAGTACAGCAGAATAGAGCAGAAGCCTGCTGCACGCCCTCAAGGACATCCTCAGGCTTTGGATGCAGGAAATCCTGAGTTCAAATTCCAGTTCTGTTCCTAGTTCCTATGCTTTCTCTCCTTTGTGCCTTTGCTCTTGTAGCCCCCTAAGCCTGAAATGCTGAAATGCCTCCTCCCTAACTCCACCTCCCTTAACTGGCTGACATTTACTCATTTTAAAGGACTCATCTTGAGTCCTCCAGGAGCTGTCTATAATTTCCATGGATCAGGTAGACATTTTTCTCTGAACTCCCAAAATATCCAATGTGCTTCCTTGTTGGTGCCCTTACTCATTGTGCTAAGATATCCTCTGCCCCCACTGAACTGTGAATTGCTGAAGTTAGGGTGTGTGTTTTATTCATTGTTGTATAACTTGTGCTTAGCACAATGCCAGACACAGACAAGACACTTTATGCTTGTTTTTAAGAGGGAATAAATGAATAAGGGATTATAATAAGGTATCCAAGGGGATCATGCTAATAAAAGTTAGAGATAAATAAATAAATAAATAAATAAATAAATAAATGTTAGATGTGAGTCCCAGTCTCTTTGACTACAATCTCCACCCTCCAGCAAATCTATTTTTGTATGGAATCAGAAGAGACCCCAAATCACTAAGGAAATGTTGAAAAGCAAAAATAAAACTGGGAGCATTATGCTACCTGATTTCAAGCTTTACTACAAAGCTGTGATCACCAAGACAGCATGGTACTGGCATAAAAATAGACACATAGACCAGTGGAATAGAGTAGAGAGCCCAGATATGGAACCTCAACTCTATGGGCAAATAATCTTCGACAAAACAGGAAAAAATATACAGTGGAAAAAAGACAGTCTTTTCAATAAATGGTGCTGGGAAAACTGGACAGCTATATGTAGAGGAATGAAACTCAACCATTCTCTTACATCGTACACAAAGATAAACTCAAAATGGATAAAAGACCTCAACGTGTGACAGGAATCCATCAGAATCCTAGAGGAGAACATAGGCAGTAATCTCTTTGATATCAGCCACAGCAACTTCTTTCAAGTTATGTCTCCAAAGGCAAAGGAAACAAAAGCGAAAATGAACTTTTGGGATTTCATCAAAATCAAAAGCTTCTGCACAGCAAAGGAAACAGTCAACAAAACAAAGACGCAACCCACGGAATGGGAGAAGATATTTGCAAATGACAGTACAGACAAAAGGTTGATATCCAGGATCTATAAAGAACTCCTCAAACTCAACACACACAAAACAATCATATCAAAAAAATGGGCAGAAGATATGAACAGACACTTCTCCAATCAAGACATACAAATGGCTATCAGACACATGAAAAAATGTTCATCATCACTAGGCCTCAGGGAGATTCAAATTAAAACCACATTGAGATATCACCTTACACCAGTTAGAATGGCCAAAATTAGCAAGACAGGAAACAACATGTGTTGGAGGGGATGTGGAGAAAGGGGAACCCTCTTCCACTGTTGGTGGGAATGCAAGCTGGTGCAGCCTCTTTGGAGAACAGTGTGGAGATTCCTCAATAAATTAAAAATAGAACTTCCCTATGACCCTGCAATTGCACTCCTGGGTATTTACCCCAAAGATACAGATATAGTGAAAAGAAGGGCCATCTGTACCCCAATGTTTATAGCAGCAATGGCCATGGTCGCCTAACTGTGGAAAGAACCAAGATGCCCTTCAACGGACGAATGGATAAGGGAGATGCGGTCCGTATACACTATGGAGTATTATGCCTCTATCAGAAAGGACAAATACCCAACTTTTGTAGCAACATGGACAGGACTGGGAGAGATTATGCTGAGTGAAATAAGTCAAGCAGAGAGAGTCAATTATCATATGGTTTCACTTATTTGTGGAGCACAACAAATGGCATGGAGGATATGGGGAGTTAGGAGAAGGGAGTTGGGGGAAATTGGAAGGGGAGGTGAACCATGAGAGACTATGGACTTTGAAAAACAATCTGAGTGTTTTGAAGCGGCAGGGGGTGGGTGAGAGGTCGGGGTACCAGGTGGTGGGTATTATAGAGGGCACAGATTGCATGGAGCACTGGGTGGTGCAAAAATAATGAATACTGTTATGCTGAAAAAAAAAAAAGAAGAAGTGGGGCCAACAATGGAGAAACTCTAGGATTTCATACTTTGATCCCCAGCCAAGTATAAGAGCAGATGTGCCTAGATGGGTTTAATTTTGGCAGTAAATGTGTACTTGATATGAATAGAAATTATTTTAAGAGTTATTTTTTAGAATTGTATGTATTTGGGAGAGAGAGAGAGAGAGCAAGCATGAGTGGGGGGAGGGGCAAAAGGAGGGGGAGAAGCAGACTCCCCACTCAGCAGGGAGCCCCCACATGGCATTCTATCCCAGGACCCTAAGATCATGACCTGAGCCCAAAGTAGACATTTAAACAACTGAGCCACCCAGATGCCCCAAGAGTTAAGTTATTAAAACACATCTAGATTTAGCTTACAGTGTACTGCCTAAGCTGATGTTTGAAGCCCTGCCTTGGAATTTTGAGGGGATATTTGGACTGAGACTCAGAAGTCTTCAATTTCAACCCATAATGTAGGTTCTTTGGGTTACATCTCTTCTGACAACCACTGACTTAGCCTCTTAAGAAAACAGAATTTAAAATTTTTCAGTTTGTATAGTACGGTGAAAACGTAGGAAGATACTAAATACGTAAGCACATGTAGAAAGGAGTTCAGAAGTCCTGACACATGAATCTCCAGCACCTGCCACAGGCTCTAGCACAGGGTAGTTGCTCCAGGATTGTGTGTCCAAGGAAGGCAGAGAGGAAAGATAAGTGATTAGAATGTGATGTTTTTAAAGCAGCAAGAAAAAGATTATTTCTCAAGTTATCTCCTGAAATTTAGGCATTTTAATGTCATTTTCTCAAATTAAGGGTGCCTTGACAGTCCAACTCAGGGTTTCTCAAACCCTCTCAGCCTGTGGATTAGAGCTGGATGTGACAAACATTTTACAGATCATTGTGAAATACGAAAATAAAAGGGGTTTGGGAGAAGGGGGGTGGGATTATGGACATTGGGGAGGGTATGTGCTTTGGTGAGTGCTGTGAAGTGTGTAAACCTGGTGATTCACAGACCTGTACCCCTGGGGATAAAAATATATGTTTATAAAAAATAAAAAATTATACTTAAAAAAAAAAACAAGGTAGTGAGTTTTTCATTTTGGAATACTTACCTAACTTAATTGATTACCTTTCTTTCTTTCTCTCTCTCTCTCTTTCTTTCCTTTCTCTCTCATTCTTCCTCCCTCCCTCCCTCACTGTTTCTTTCTTCCTTCCTTCCTTTCTTTCTTTCTTTCTTTCTTTCTTTCTTTCTTTCTTTCTTTCTTTCTTTCTTTCTTTCTTTCTTTCACTAAGTAGGCTCCATGTCCAGCATGGAACCCAACACAGAGCTTGAACTCAGTGTCCTGAGATCAAGACCTGAGCTGAGATCAAGAGTTGGACACTCAATCAATCAAGTGAGACACTCAGGTGCCCCTAATAAATTTTCTTTTATTTAAGGTCATGACCTTGCTAAATGTTCAGGATTAAGATGTTCTTTTCTTTTATGAAAATATGGTGATAATAGATGGAAGGTTTTTAATTTTTTTAATTTTTAATTTTTTTTAAAGATTTTATTTATCTGACAGAGAACACAAGTAGGCAGAGAGGCAGGCAGAGAGAGAGAGGAAGGGAGGCAGGCTCCCTGCTGAGCAGAGAGTCCGATGCGGGACTCGATCCCAGGAGCCTGGGATCATGACCTGAGCTGAAGGCAGAGGCTTTAACCCACTGAGCCACCCAGACACCCCTGGAAGGTTTTTTAAATGACTATTTGACAAACCTACATTTACCACCCATGTTTTTAAAATTTTTATTTGTGAAATATCCACTGTTCCACCCTATTACTAACTAATCCCAATGGCAAGAAACGTGTTTTGGGCAACAAGATCTTATGGTAGGCCTGAAACATATCAGGAGGGCAACTGGTCAGCTCCAATCACTGAAGAAATTAATGTCATAAGGACTGCTAACAATCCACAATCACAGTCAGTAGTACCAGATGACAAAGGCAACAACCAAACGCAGAATAATTCTTGCTACAAAAACAAAATTAGCCTTTCTTTTTTTTGTTCCTCCTTTCACCACAGGATCTTAATTTATTTCACCTGTCTAGCTCACTGATAAATTTAAAATCTAAAATTACCCATTAAGGGACAAAGAAAATAAGTATCTAGTTAAGAGTTCTTTTGTTTCAGCAACCAGGGCTAAGGTGTGATACTATTTGAATGGTTTTGCTGAGACTTCTGAAATTTTCCAGATAGCTGGTTCTTTGTTTTGTTGCTCATGATGCCAACTCTGTAAACATATTTACATCAGATGGGAAAAGTAAACTAAGGTAGAAGTCACTATTTTGCTTCTCTTGCATCAGCTGAAGTTTCTGTCCTCAGATTTCCACTTTGTCTTTGCTTAGTAGTCTGAGAATCCCCCAAACATTTGATTCCTCAAATAAAGTTCTGTGATAAATGTTTTCCTATCTCTACTAAGCACAATTGCTTCCCTAATGACTTAGAGTGTGAAATTATTTCCCATCATGACCAAGACAAACAGCCGATGTGTTAATAATGCCCTCTGGTCTCTATTTACTTGGAAGTTTGGCAAATGAGAGCAAAGCAAAAGAGATGCTGCTTATACTTGTCTCTTTGGATGTGGACTCAAATTGCCTCTTCAGAGTGTCAAACTGTAAATGAATTGCGGTGGGCATTGGCAAATATCCAATCAACACATTTAATTACTGTTATTAGCAATTCTCACAAGACTTTGAACAAACAAGAGTTTGAAAACAGTGATATCATATGCTTGAAATATTTTAGCTTTATTTTAAAATGGCTTAGGATTTTCATCTTATCTGTATATTGTCCTAAGCATGGAAAATTTTAAAAGTTTGAAGAATAAGGAAAACCATATAGATCCAACCATTGGTTTTCCTTCCATGGTTCAAATTACAAGGAACAATAAAATAAAACTCAAGAGAACAAACACTGCAATAGCACCTGTTTTCTATCATGCAGTAGACTAGATGTGGAATTACTACCAAGCTAAATTTGATTATGTACAACTAGGTGACAGGTTAGTTCTGTATAAAAAAAGGAAGTGAAAAACATGGTCATTTCCTGGGTGCATCATCTAAACTCTTCCTCACAACTCCTGTTGCCACCAAATAAAACCACAACCAAAAGAGACCAGAATCATTGCTTGTGATGTACACTAGAAGCATACTTCCCTGAGTTTACATTCAAACACTGGTGATTATTAGCTCTTTAGCCATGTTCAGTAGCAGAAAGTAATCTTTTAAACCTCTTTAAATTTCAGTTTTCTCACTTGTAAAGTGGATAATACATAACTTCTAGTGTGTTTTGAAGATTTATTCTTTCATTAAATCACTTATTCATTCATATAGCAAGTATTTATTGAGCACCTGTTATAGCCCATTGTGTGAGCTACATGCTAAAGGTACAGACAGGAATGAGACCAACATGTTCCTGGTCCCTCTGACATTTTCATGGAAAGAAAACTAAGCTTTTGGAAATGAAATGAGATTATAGTTTATCATATGTTTGCATGATGTACAGTACAAAGTTCATAGCACATGGTCAACAAATTAGCTATGGTTATGATTATGATTTACAATTCATTTAGGTATTGCCGACTTAGTCCATACCACAGAGAATTTTTTTTTAAAGATTTGATTTATTTGACAGAGAGACAGAGAATGTACAAATACACAAGCAGGACGGAGCACCTGGCAGAGGAAAAGGGAGAGGCAGACTCCCCACTGACCAGGGAGCCAGAAGCAGAGCCTAATGACCTGAGCCAAAGGCAGATGCTTAACCAATTGAGCTATTCCAGGAGCAGAGAGAATTTAAAGATATATCCCTGATATCCATCTTGAGCTCAGATCTCTTTCTGCTTAGCTGATATGTCAAATCCTCAAGGTCATTGCTATGATGGTACAGTCACTGTCTCCTACTCTGTTTCTATTATTTTTTGGCCAACTTACATAAAACACATGGGTGTCTTTGTCTGCCTATTAGACAGCTCCATTTCAGCAGGAATCAAAATTCTGTATGTACTAATTAAACTGATTTATCCCATTATCCCACCTTCTCCACCCATATTCAATGTTGAAAGACACCACTATTCTTGCAATTGCTCAAGCTGAGTCTGGGAGGAGTTCTTGGTTCCTCCTCTTCCTTACTCCTCACATCCTGTCAAATATGGGGTATGTATCCTAATTCAGGACCCAAACTTTCCTCCATGAACTCTGGATAAATCCTAATACAGGTTTCATTCCTCAACTCTTAACCATTCTAGTCCAGTCTCCAGACAGTAACCATTGATTCACGTAAAACCCGTATTTGGCCCCTTGTCCAAGTATCTTTTTGCTGTTGAACATCTTTATGTCTTTTGTAGTACTTTTTGTATTACTTACATCACAATGTCCCAAATCCCTGGCTAATGTAAAGGACTGTGGTCTGTCCTGCCTACTTTTCTATCTGTATGTTCAACCCATTTCCTACAAGCATATTATATTTCAGCCACATCAAGTTACCTAAATTTCCTGAGAATTCTGTCTTTTCAGAACCAGGTTTTTCAAAATGTGGACTTTCAGCACTCTATTTCTGCTGTTCAGAATGTCCTTCATCATGGTGAGTGGGTGATTCAGTCAGCTGAGTGGTCAACTCTTGGTTTTGGCTTAGGTCATGATTGCAGGGTCCTGGGATTAAACTCCTCTCTGCCTCAGGATCTATGCTCAGCTTACTAAATCTCACCATTGATAGTATTCTTTGCATATCAGTGCTTGATTCTCTCACTCCTTGTCCCTCTGCCCCTACCCATTCTCTCTCTCTTTCTCTCTCAAACAAATAAATGAATCTTTAAAAGAAAAACTAATTTCTTTTATCAAATTGTTTACATCTTCATTCTCAAAGCCTTGCCATGGCCTCTTTCCCAAAGCTTGCCTGCTAGAGAGCCACTTTGCCCCTGATGGTACTTGCTTCTCTGATCTCCAGAGGCAACTCAGGCATAGTTCTATTACTGCACATAATTCAGTGCAGCGTGATGAACTTTTTAACAAATATTGAATAGAATATTTAACATACTATATGTAAGGTACAAATGTTAGGCAAAAAACTACTACTACGAACACCCATGCAGCCTATACTCAGATTAGAAAAAATAACATTATTTAAAATTTTTTTTTACTAATTTGTAGTTCATTACATATTCCTTATGCTAACCTTTTGTCAGTTACATGTGTGACAAATACTTTCCCCCAATTAGTAGTTTAATTTTTAAGTTTCTTATGGTAACTACTGTTAAACATAAATTCTTTATTCTCATGTAGTCAAATTTATCAAGCTTTATTTTTTGTTCCTTTTGTGACAGCAGTAATCCTTTACTATGATGAGATCATAAAGAAATTTTCCCAAATGTCTTCTTTGAGTTTTATAGCTTGGCTTTTCATACCTAGGTTTTTAATTCACCTTAATTCTGGAATTGATTGGTGCATGTGGTGTGAGATAGGGCCTGATTCATTTATCTTTTGTATATAATTGTCCTAACCCCCTTAACCATTCTCCATTAATCTGTTGTGAGCAATATCATAATCATATTTCCATATGTATAAAGGAAAATATGTAATTTTAGGCTCTTTGAAGCTTCCCTTACTTGTATCAACACCACAATGTCTTAACTACTATAAATTTATATTGTCTTTAAATGAGGTAAAAGAAAATTCCCTTCATCCCATTTTCATCCTCCTCCTCTTCTTCCTTTATCTTTTTCTTCATTTGGAGAATTTAGGTTTATCGCCCTTTGTAATTCCTTATAAATTATTGAGATGACTTGTCAAATAATACACACACACATGCACATACATATGCACACTCATACCCTCTGAAATTTTGATAGAGGCTATATTAAAGATATAGATCATTTTGAGGAAAATTAGCACCTTTACCAAAATGATTCTTCCAATCCCAGAATATGGTATATTTCTTCATTTATTTAGGGCTTCACTTACATCTTTAAATAAAATTCTAAACCTTTTCCATAAAGAATGTTCACATCTATTTTTAAAGGTATTTTATATATTTTTTGATTATGTTGTAAAGATAGACTTTTAAAAAGTTATGATTTCTAATCTTTTATTGTTATAAGTGATATATTTCTGTACACTGATTTTTTATAACAACCTTGTTAATCTCTCTTATTAATTCTAAAAATGTAACATATATTTTGAATATTTTATATAGATGTTTATATCATTTGTCAATAATAATTTTTCCCATTTCTAATCCTTATAAGTTTTTCTTTACTGGCCAAAGCCTTCATCAAAAGAAGGAAATGAAGTGGTTTTAGAGGGTTTCAGAGGGTTTTCATCATCCTCAAGGGAATAATGTTTCATCATTAAGATAAGCTGTCCATTGAAAACTTTTCAGTTTTTGCAGAGATACTCTTAATTGGGTTATAGAAATAATTCCCCCCCCTAGTTTGCCACAAGTTATTTTTTAAAATCATAAATGGATTTGAATTTTATCATGTGTCAGTTGAGATAATTGAATGATTACCTGCTCTTATTCCAACACTGTGAATAACTACAAGTCATGTCCTAATGTCAAAATGTCAAACTGTGCTTATATACCTGGGTAAAAATGTAGGCAGAATTTATCTTTTCTTTTAAAAAAATAAATCAGTAGTCTATAGACTGTTACCTTTATGTTTATGAGTAAGAACAAACTTTAATTTTCCTATACTATATATCCTTGTGAGGATTTCATAAGCTCATATGAAGTTTATGCTAACCTCACAAAAATCTACTGGCAGACTGGCCATTTTCTGTATTCTAGAGGTTTGTGTAAGACAGGAATTATTTGGTTCTGGAATGCTCAGTAGGGCTTGCTATTAAAACCATCTGGACATGAAGTTTTCTTTATGAGTACGTTTCAAATTATTCATTTTAATGTCCCCAGACTAAGCACAGATGTTTCTGCTTTAATGTAATGTGTGGGTACCAGAGAAACGCAGGTTATTAAAACAGTGCTCTATGAATGAATAATAGAGCTAATGGAGGAAATGGGATTACTGGCAGACCACCCAAGCCCCATGTAGCATTGTACCTGGGACCTAAAAAGCAATAATAATCCTAACAAAAACATGAGGAGAGTAAATTTCCACTGGAATTTGCACTCAGCTTCTCAGTGAATTTCTTTGATGGGCTTCTACTTGTGCCTGTGAATTCTGGATGTGTGAATGCATTTGCTTCCAACAGAGAATAGTTTAATGACAAAATAAATATTAAAAATCTAACCTCTGAAAATGCATGCCATTGATCATTAATTTAAAAACCCACAAAAACAAAAAACAAACAAAAAAATAGCATTGGAGGAAACACGTCTACCGTCTTTTCATATGTACTCTTGACTTCCCCAGAGATTCCTGATGCCACCATTTTCAAAACCACCAAAGAAGCTACTACTTCTGCTTCAGCAAGGTCCTTAAGACCTAAGACCTAAGAGAGAGAGGATATATGTATATTCTCTCTCTCTCTCTCTCTCTCTATATATATATATATATCTGTCTACTGCTAGGGTTCTTTTTTCAATTGTAAGGAAGCCTGTCATAATTACTTCAAAACATTAATGTGTTGGGAAAGATCATAGGAGAATCAGCATATAATTCTGAATTATACTGACATCATCCTACTATGGATCAATTGGAGATGAGCTGATTTATAGTATGGAAGCACACACTGTCCAACAGACTGTCTCCCATTTCTCCTTGAGTCAGTTTCTTTCTTTTTTTTTTTTTTAAAGATTTTATTTATTTATTTGACAGAGAGAAATTACAAGCACACTGAGAGGCAGGCAGAGAGAGAGAGAGAAGGAAGCAGGCTCCCTGCCGAGC
>NC_081561.1:81766155-81783363 GCF_022355385.1 Mustela nigripes | reverse complement strand
CAAGTGCACTGAGAGGCAGGCAGAGAGAGAGAGAGAAGGAAGCAGGCTCCCTGCCGAGCAGAGAGCCCGATGCGGGACTCGATCCCAGGACCCTGAGATCATGACCTGAGCCGAAGGCAGCGGCTTAACCCACTGAGCCACCCAGGCGCCCCAATTGAGTCAGTTTCTATGAACTATATTTTTCTAGGAATTTCTAGGGTTTTCCATTGTTTTGGTATAAAGTTGTTCATAGTGTCTTATTACGTTTTTAATATTTGCTGAGTATGTAGTTACACATATTCATATGCTTTTAAATTTCTAATATTGTTTATTTTTTCCTCTCTCTTTTTCTCTAAAATATCTAGGCTTTATTTAACCTTTCTATTTTATGTTGGTTTCCCGGGTCAATTATTGCTCTTATTTTATTATTTTTTCCTTCTTTTTCTTTGGGTATTCCATTGCTCTTTTTCTAACTTCTTAGTTTGGATGATTATTTAGCTAATTTTCAGTCTTTCTTCTTTTCTAATATAAGCATTTAAGGAAAAGATTATCCTTTTCAGTTTTATTTTTAGATGACTCTTTCAAGCGTTAATACATTTTTTAATTGCCTAGTTCAAAGTAAGTTCCAATTTTAATGTGTAATTCCTTTTTTTTTAGTCAATGAGTGATTTCAAAGTGTGTTTTTAATATCCCAAGGTAAGGAATTTTTTTCTAGTTACCTTTTTATTTACTTCTAGCTTAACTGCTCTGTGCTTAGACAACCCTGATGTACATCATGTCAGTCGCTTGAAATTAGTTGACTTTACTTTATATCCCAATATTTTATCTGTTTTTGTAAATGTTTTGTGTATACCCTAGAAGACTGTATGTTCTGCAGTTGTTTTGTTGTGCCTTACCTATTTTCATTAGGTCTAGCTTATCTAAAATTCTTACTGATATTTGGTACTTATTCTTTCAATTATTGATAGATATGTGTTAAAATCTGCCACAAGTGTTGTGGACTTTGTCTAATTTTCCATGTAGTTTGGTCAGTTTTTCTCTTTATAGATTCTATATAGTAGACTATTATTAAGTCTAGACACATTACATCATCTTGGCAAATTGAACCTTTTTAATTTTGTATCCTTTTCACTAGTAATGCTTTTTGCCTTAACATATATATTGTCTGATATTAACATGACTATACAAGTTTTCTTTTGATTATATTTGTTTGGAATTTTTTTTATTTTCAAATGTCTGCATCCTGGTTTTTGATTCTTCTCTTTAAAACAGCTTATAGTTGAGCTTTTTTCTATCAAATCTGGCACTCCCTTTTAAGAAGGAGAGTTATAGAAGACAAGATCAATTAGGTAGCTGGAATGGCTAACATTAGAGCTTTGAATGTTATTTCAAGAAGGGAAGCCACTGGAGAGAAGTGAGCATGATCATATCACACATTTCTCCTTTCATGCCTTTCTCGTTTCTTTCCCCCACTTCCCTTCCTCCATTCCTTCTTTCTTTGCTGGTTTCCTTCCTTCCTCCTCTTTTTTTGTAGTACAAAATTTCTTTGCTTAAAATCTTCTCTGTTAGTATGTATTTGTGGTGGGAAAGGATAAAGGTAAAGATAAAGTGGAAACAGAATATAGTAGCATAGGATGAACTGAAAATCTCAATACAAAGTATTTGAGTGACAAGGAAAGTTGCCACGATAAGTGAGTGCTTTAGAAATCCAGAGAAGATGTCATTATCAGACTAAAGTAAACATAATTCTATTTTTTTTGCAGATTAAAAGAGCTAAGATATATTTTTTAAAAAAATCTTTAATGTGAATTACATTTTTAGAACAGTAAAAAACACTTTAAGCATAGTCTCAGTGATTTGATTGGGTAATAAACTGTGGTATTTATTTTCTAGAAGGGAACATGTACTGTCCTAAAATGTCTAGTGTTTTGTGTCTGAATTAAATACTAGAAGAAAGGAGTTCCTAAAGTGTTTTGAGCCATATCATCTCCATAAGACTTTTTCAGTGTCATAAGACATGTGAATTTTGTTTTAAAACCAGCTTCATCATTTTCTAATGGTAGCTTAATCAACATTGTTCTAGAGGTCTTAGCACAATACATTAAGAATAAGAAATTAAAAGCCTAAAGTATCAAAAAGGAGGAAATAAAACTATAATTATTTATATATAGTATGATTAACCACATAGAAAATCCAAAAGAATCTACAAGGAAATTATTCAAATAAGAGAATTCAGCAAGTTGCCCCATTCTTCCAGATCTAAGAGGGTTGATGAGATTTGGTCACTTTTAGTCACTTTTATGTGGGAAAAAAAAAAAAGAAAGAAAAAGAAGACAATGGATGGTATAGCCCTTTCTCAGTGACTGGAATGTGAGACAAATGTGGACTCTGATAATCTCGGATTTTCCTAAAGAAATGCAAGACACATGTCCTTTTTCTACTGGAGACACTGGTCCCATCCCTGTGCAGTTGGGATCAGATTCCTTGACGCCACTTGTAATGAACACAACAGTTCAGATTTGCTTTTACAGTCATTATGGGATAGCAGACTTCGAGACCTAAGGTCCGGTGATGACAACGTAGGTAAGCAGACACTCCTGAGAGGATGGGAGAGTGCTTTAAGCTTATTAAACCATTCAACTTTAGAGCAGCAAGGGTTTGTTTTTTGCTTCCCCTCCCCACCTTAAAATGTTCAGCCCCAGTTCCCTCAAGACTAATTGAAAGTTCTATAAGAGCACAAGTCACATAGTTCAGGTCTTCTAGTTCCATATAAAAGAAACAAGGCAATAAAATTCCTTCTGGAAGGAATTTCATTAACAATGGCATCCTCTGCTGTACAACAGGTATGTGGAAAAGGGATTAAGGATGGACCTGGGTTTTCTCTTTCTTGAGGTTTTGTTAAGAAGTAATTGTCACTCTAATTATGTTATAGCATTACACATGACTTGATTCTTCTGTTTTGCATTTTTGTCATGTGCAAAGAGTATGTATAGGAATGTTAAAGATGGTGGGTGCAGGATTTAATACGAATTTGTAATAAAAGGCTGAGTCAGTCTATTATGTGAATAGGGTAATGTGTTGCCTTTTGGAAGGGCAACAAGTTTCTTGGAAAGAAGATTGGAATCCTAGAAAGGGTTACCTCTTCACAAGTGGCTGAGTAAATTATCACTGGTGTTCACCTAAGTGTAGAGAGAGTTCAGACAGAGCTAGGATTTTACACATAATCCCATTCCTTTACTTTCTTAGGAACAGTATTTTCTAGTCAAATGTATTCTTGAGTGGTGTTCATCCCAACAAGGAAGAAAGATGAGAAGAAAATCACATTGATAGTATTCTTTGCATATCAGGCATTGTGCTAAGGCTGTTCATATGTGTTATTTAATATGTTATGATTCATTAACATGGAATATTTGAGAGAAATTGAAAAACTGAAGGAAACTAAAAGCTTGGGTAAGGACAGAATAATTCCAGAAAGGTATAAAGAATGATTAGCAGGAAAAAGAACTTTGTATTCTGTTGAAAGTTTAAAAAATGGTTGCTAAAGCAAAGGGATTTTTACTATTTACTGTATTTACCAAATTTAATAAGGTACAGACAAATGAGATTGAGGGTGCTTGGGTGGATCAGTCAGTTAAGCATCTGCCTTTGGCTCAGGTCATGATCACAGGGTCCTGAGATTGAATCCTGCATAGGGTTCCCTGCTCCTCAGGGAGTCCACTTTCCCTCTGCCTCTCTCTCTGGGTCTCTCATGAATAAATAAACAAAATCTTTAAAAAGAAAAAGAGAGAAATGAAATTGCATTAGAAAAATCAGAAAGTTCCTTATTATTGTGGTCATGGCCCTGCAATTTAATCACTTTCCCAGGGAATGTAGAAAATATTTTTATTTTTAACAATTTAGTAGAATAAAGTTTAGATATGGTATTTATTTATTATTCATGAATGGGCAAGCAATTCTTTATGTTCTGGATTGTTAAATTTTGTGCTTCTTATAGATACAGCAATAATGGAGAAAAGACCAGACTTTAATTCTCTTGCCATCCATGTATCTATATGTGCTTATATTAGTAGTTTAAAAAACAATTTTTAGTGTCACTAGAAAAATATGGCTTTGAAAGTATTGTTTTATGTCTTAGCATTCACAGATAACCACTGTGGAAGATGTGAAAGATATGGCCATCTAGAGGTTTAAATTGATGATGGATGTCACGTTACCCAAGAGAGGACAATGATGCTTACAGGGAGCTTACTTAAAAGTCTTGTTTGGTGAAGTCACCAAATAGTCATCTTCTGTGTCCCTTCCTGCTCTATGGCAGGGGTTCGAGGCAGACATATTCTAATGTATGCATCGTGCTATGTGTTTCAAAGAATTTTATTATAGTTCTTAGAGTTGATTGGCTAATTAAGTTTGCTACACGGAAGGGAGGTCAGTTCTGTGCTCTATGATTTGAAACTTGGAAGATTGAGTATGACTTTCCAAACATGGACTGTAGGATGATTATTATATCAAAGTCACTAAGCCAGGATCACAAAGAAGTTTGCAGTTAAGTCCACATATAATTTAAAGGGTCAACTGTACTGCATTTTCTAATTTGTAAAGACCTATGAGTTCCTATGTTCATTGCAACATTATTTACAATTGCTAAGAGGTGAAAGCAACCTAAATGTCCATCGATAGATGAATGGATAAAGAAGATGTGGTGTATATATATATATATATATCTAAATTGAAATATTATTCATCCATAAAAAAAAGTGAATCTTGCCATTTGCAACAAATGGCTAGACCCTGAAGGTATTATGCTAAGTGAAATGAGTCAGACAGAGCAAGACAAGTACCATATGGTTTAATTTATATGTGGAATGTAAAAAACAAAACAAATGAATAAAAAACCCAAAACAAAACAGAACATGTGAACAAAACAGAAATAGACTCATAGATGCAGAGAATAACCCTATGATTACCAGAAGGCAGAAGGGTGGGGATGGACAAAATAGGTGAATAGAATTAAGAAGTACCATCTTCCTGTCAAAAAATAAGACGTGGGTATATAATAATGGAAAGCATAGGAAATATCGTCAACAATATTGACTATTATATAAAGTCAACAACTTTGCTTAGTGACAGATGATAACTAGATTTATTGTAGTGACCATTTTGTAATGCATATAAATATCAAATCACTATGTTGAACACCTGAAATGAATACAATCTTGAATACCAATTATTGAACAAAAAGAAGAATCAGTTGGAGAAAGCTTTTAATTTCAAGTCTGCACTCATTCTCCTGCAGCTATCTTAAAAGCTTTATTTATTTTTCTCTCTTTTAAATCACTACTTAAATTTGACAACAAAATGGGAAAGTTCCTTGGGTACATGATGGCTAAGATCACTGGCTTGAGGGGCAACAGTGAAACTAGAAACCCACCCTCCTCCCACTCTATCCTCTCCTCAACCCCCTATGTTCTCTGTGTTGTTTCAGAGACTCTTAGAATGAAGGTCTCTGAACAACCTCATGTCTCTTTTTCACGTTTCCTTCTGCTTGGAACAGGCTTTCTCTCTTCTGTTTTAAATCCCACTCACCTGTTGAGAACCAGATGGAAAGTCTCACCATCACTGGATCATCTCTTGTCCACTTTTTATCTTTGCACATTTTGCCTCAACCCCTCTTAGGTCAGTTAATCTCAATAGTTGTTGGTTTTTTTTTTTTTTTAAATCTATAGTGCAGAATCATTTAAGTGTTGATGTGTTTTGCTCATCACCTGTTATGTAGACTCTCTGAAGCCAGGGATAGTGATCTAATGCTTTCCTATTCTTTCATTGTGTCTTGTGTGTTGTGGGCACTCAATAAACAGGTATTGATCAGTGTGTGATGGTGCTCACAGGGGCTGAGAATCTACTGGTGTGTCTGTTAATAAGTAGTCATGTCTGATATTTATGAAGTCCTTGATAGCCAAAGATTCTACAGTATTAATAGCTAATCCTTTGTATTAGGTAGTGTTTTTTCCCTCAATGTACTTTAAGAAAGTAAAGCGATCCTAGTTGTTGGACACGTTTCCTTTCAAATATACATGTAAAATTGCATCATGCAGATTTTTATATGCAGAATGAAGATACTAGACCATCACAAGAAGGGAGTGGAGATGGTTTGTGGTCCTAATGTTCACTTATCATCTGCTCCTAGCTCTGTACATGACCCACATACTGAAACACTGGGCTTTTATTTTTGCCTGCTATGCATTGACCAAGGCTCTGAGGGGAAGCACCATGGAAAAGTGCTTTCTCTTCATAAAGAACTGAAGGTTGTCCAACTTTGGTCTCTTTCCATATATGATTGAGCTCCTCTGGCTGGTGAGATGCTTGCCAAGTCTCCATGCCTGGCTGAAGATGTTCTACTAGATCATTAGATATCTTTAAAAGACTCTTTCCCTTCCAAGCAACCTTGGCATGAACAAAATCAAAACACCATGAAGGGACTCCTGGGTGGCTCAGTTGGCTGAGTGGCTGCCTTCGGCTCAGGTCATGATCCCAGCGTTCTGGGATCGAGTCCCACATCGGGCTCCTTGCTTGGCAGGGAGCCTGCTTCTCCCTCTGCCTCTGCCTGCCACTCTATCTGCCTGTGCATGCTCTTGCTTCTCTCTCTATGACAAATAAATAAAATAAAATCTTAAAAAAAAACACCATGAAAATAACACAACACATGAATAAAACAATTTTCAAATAATAATAAACTCCTGGTCACACAAGACAGTAGACCTGAATCAAATAAAATCTAATTATTTGTTCAAGACTTATTTGAGGAAGAAGTGAATGTATTGTCTGATACATATCTAATCTTTCTATGAACAAGAAGAACATCGGTTGTAATGAATTAGATAATGAACTTGTTGCTTCTTCTCTTCCCCTTCATCTCCTTCCAGTCTTCTCTTTCTCTTCCTCTTCTTTTTCTTTTTTTAAAATTTCTGGCCCTGGCATAAAGTAAGAGCTTACTAAATGTTGGGAATGTATAAAGTAAATAATGATCATTTAAGCTCAGGTTAAAAACTCTATGAATTTCCAAATAAAGGTTAGGATAAATAAATGAGAAAGATCATAACTAATACTTCAGCATAAATTAAGTATCTTCCTTGAGTCTTCAATATTTTTCTTGAGTTGTTCTATGAAAACTTAACTAAATTATAGGATGTTTTATGTATTGCTGACAAAATTTCATGTGTTCTTGATTTTTCTGAAGGAAATATTGGATTGCTCTGGATATGGAAATGGATCTTGCCCAGAAAATCAAAGATCACTGGGTGTCCGAGCAGCTATGTATTCATTTATGGCAGGAGCCATATTCATCACGGTGTTTGGCAACCTTGCCATGATCATTTCCATTTCCTACTTCAAGCAGCTTCACACACCAACCAACTTCCTCATCCTCTCCATGGCAGTCACTGATTTCCTCCTGGGGCTCACCATCATGCCTTACAGTATGGTCAGATCAGTGGAGACTTGCTGGTATTTTGGGCTTACATTTTGCAAGATTCATTATAGTTTTGACCTAATGCTTAGCATAACGTCCATTTTCCATCTTTGCTCAGTGGCCATTGATAGATTTTATGCTATCTGTTACCCTTTACGTTATTCCACAAAAATAACGATTCCCCTCATTAAGCGGTTGCTACTTCTCTGTTGGTCTGTCCCTGGAGCATTTGCTTTTGGGGTGGTCTTCTCTGAGGCCTATGCTGATGGGATAGAAGGCTATGACATCTTGGTGGCTTGTTCCAGTTCCTGTCCAGTGATGTTCAATAAGCTATGGGGGACCACCTTGTTTATGGCGGGTTTCTTCACTCCAGGGTCTGTGATGGTGGGGATTTATGGCAAGATTTTTGCAGTGTCAAGAAAACATGCTCGTGCAATCAATAATTTGCCAGAAAACCAAAATAACCAAATGAGGAAAGACAAAAAAGCTGCCAAAACTTTAGGAATAGTGATGGGTGTTTTCTTATTATGTTGGTTTCCCTGCTTCTTCACAATTTTATTGGATCCCTTTTTGGATTTCTCTACTCCTGTGGTTTTGTTT
The DNA here is from genome assembly GCF_022355385.1 of Mustela nigripes. Classification (NCBI taxonomy): domain Eukaryota; kingdom Metazoa; phylum Chordata; class Mammalia; order Carnivora; family Mustelidae; genus Mustela; species Mustela nigripes. The sequence continues at coordinate 81,775,319 of NC_081561.1, read as the reverse complement.
GATGCTTTGACATGGTTTGGCTATTTTAACTCCACGTGTAATCCCTTAATATATGGTTTCTTCTATCCCTGGTTTCGCAGAGCACTGAAGTATATTTTACTAGGGAAGATTTGCAGCTCACATTTCCATAATACTAATTTGTTTACTCAAAAAGAAACTGAATAGATTTCTCCTGTAGGAGTGAATTGAAGCAAAAGGACTGGAACTTAGAAGAATAAAGTCACTTAAAATGTGTGTGTGGGGGGGCATGGCCATGTGCACAAATGTGTGCACACTTTTGACTATCATGGCAAGCTTTTCATTTCCAAGACTTGAGGGGGAAAAAAAAGGAATCTTTTTCAGAATACTTGATATATCCACTACTTCTAGGTAGGTAGGTAGGAAGAAGAAGAATAAGAAGAAGAAGAAGAAGAAGAAGGGAAAGAGAAAGAAAGAAAGAAAGAAACAAACAAACAAACAAACAAACAAACAAACAAAGGGGAAGAGGAAAAGTCAGGAATGGTGTGAGGAGAACACATAGGACTTTTACCCCATTTGGAAGGGATCAGGGCACAAATAGACCTTGAGGGTGCTGCTCCCTCTTACCACCACCAATATTTTGTGTGGTATTTCCATTCACTTTTTGTTCCTCAGCATCCAAACAAATGTATTTTGAAACATCAACAACTAATAATTATAGATAAATAAATATAGCAATAATTTCAAAAATACATATTCTGTCAGGAACCAGTCCTTGGTTTGCAGGAAGTTACACTTTACTAGATTTTACTGTGGTGAGGCTAAACGTTTCTTAAAAGAAAAGGGCAACTGCACATCAGAGGCAACAGATTTCATTCATATTTTCACTCATGTATCACCTTAATCACAGCCACTGACAAGTTTCTGTTTATTTGCAGAACTCTGCTCAGTGTTTCCTTCCTTCCTGAGACTCATTCACATTTTGTATTGCTAGTTGGTGTTCTTATTTCTTTTTATTTTGAGAGAGACAGTGTGTGCACAAGTAGGGGTAGGAGCAGAGGGAGAGCGAGAGAATCTTAGGCAGACCCCATGCCCAGTGCAGAACTTTACTGGTAGCGGGACTTCACTGCCCTGAGATTATGACTTGAGCTGAAACCAAGAGTCAGCCACTAAATGGACTGAACCACCCAGGCATCCCTATGTTCTGATTTTTAATAAATGTAAATATATACCAAAAACTTGTGATTTTTGGTTTGTTTAATATATTTATACATACATGTTTGAATCATAGAGTGGTGAGAGGAGGAAGCTAAGAAAACCAGTATTTACGGGTACTGGTTTTCTCAGCTTCCTCCTCTCACTTATGGGTCTCAGCTAGTACTGGAAACCATATTTTTGATATTCAGTGTCCTTTTAACTGTAAGCTGAGACCCATAAATAACTCCTGAAAAGAAGCTAGTCATCTGCAGACTGTGGTGTGCTGTTAAGTATTTAACAACTGGCTCTGAAAAGAATGGAAGGAAGGAAGGAGGGAGGAAAGAAAAGAAAGAAGGAAAGAGCCACTATTTGTGGAATTTGACTATTTCCTTGAGATAAATAGATATATATAGATATAGATTGCCTTTTATGGTATTCCATGAAAATGATTCTAGCTTATATGTGTATACACACACACACACACACACACACACACACACACACACACACACATATATATATACATATCTTCCTTTGCTGATTTATACGCCATGAATGTGATGTCATCTGGCTCTCAGAATTCCTGAAAAATTAATCTCTTCTTGTCAGTGGATTTGAGTGGTGCCACCAAACCACTGACTGCAAACATTTTTCATGAAAAACAAAATATAACAGGAGAAGATAGATCATCTCAGAATATATCAATTGTATTAAGGATAAATATTGCCTTATAATGTTTTAATTTTAGTTGTGTGTGTGTGTATGAACTGCATTTTGCTAAAATTTTTTTGTTAATTTCTTTATTTACATTATAGTAATGAAAAAATTAGCAATTTTTTCTCTTTGTGGAAAAGTTTGCGTAACTGCCCATAAATTTGCTTTGATCTTAGCTAATTGCACAAATCACAATTAAACAGTGACCATTCAGTGGTCAGCTGAAATATTAATTTTGCATACCTGCCCAAAGATGGCCCAGCCACATGTGGTCTAGACCTTTTTTCCTTGCCAGACTGCTGATAGTTTGGTCCCTCCTTATAGCCTTAGAGTAGAGGAGAGATGGTGGAGATGCTTTGAGATGGTGAAAGAGATTGCAAGTACAGAATAAATAGAAACAATAATTTTCCAAAAAGAGAGTAATTAAATCCAGGTGCAATTAGGAGAGCTAATATGGTGTGTTGGATGCTATTGAGTCTATTTGGTAATTCTTTTTAATGAAATACTGATGTTTGTGTGTTTTGGCATTTGAGCACATACATATGCACACAGATGTTCCTGTCTTTATTTATTTTATTTTATTTTTGCCTTTATTTTAAAAAATGAGTAAAGTAGATTTTAGTTTAACTGTAAAGTAGAAAAATTTTGAATTAATATTTATTAAATTTTCTCCCAATTCTTTAAAATATGGTTTTAAAAAATCAAAGTAAATATCTTGGTGTAAGTTTGTCTATTGACATTTGTTGGAAAGCTTGAGACATTCCTTTCTTTCTTTCTTTTTTTCTTTTTCTTCTTTTAACAGAAAGATACTGTTTGTGATGGTTGTTACTATTTATGCTGATGCTTAGAGATGCAAGAAAAATTTGACAGCCCTGTGTGCACTGTAAAGTTTCTTATAATGCTTCTTTCTTTTTCTCCTAGATCCTATTCATATTTAAAAACATTAAATAGCCCCTTTGTAAAGTTCTGCTCATTAAGTCCACTTTCACTGAAACAGATAATTTTTTCTGTAGGTTTTCATGACACTTTTTGGTTTCAGAATGTAGTCATCCCGACTTATTTACTGGTGAAGAAAGTGATCCAGCCTCCTATGCAGTGTCTGCCTTTCATCAGGGTCCCACAGTTAATAGTTTCCCCTCTGCACCCACAGTTTTGTAGGAAGTTGCAAATGAGAAAACAGAACCCAGAGATATTAAATGATTTGCCCTAGAATATATAGCTAATTATAAAAGCAGAAATAGAACCTGGTTCTCTAGACTTCTTATTCAGTGTTGTTTACTGAACAGATTTTTTCAAGATTTTTGACATTTTATTTATTTATTTATGTAAAATTATACTTATTTATTTGATAGAGAGCACAAGCAGGCAGAGCAGCAGGCAGAGGGAGAGGGAGAAACAGAGCCCCTGATGAGCAGGGAGTCCAATGCAAGACTTGATCCCACGACCCTGGGATCATGACCTGAGCAGAAGGCAGTCACTTAACCAACTGAGACACACAGGCACCCCACTTTATGTATTTTTTTGACAGAGAGACAGAGAAAGAAATAGAGAACACAAGCATGCAAAGCAGCAGGCAGAGGAAGAGGGAGAAGCAGACTCCCTGCTGAGCAAGGAGCCAGATGGGGAATTCGATCCCAGGACCCTGGGATCATGACTTGAGCCAAAGGCAACCACTTAAGTGACTGAGCTACCCAGGCACCCTGGTTTGTGACACTTTAATTGACTGCTCTTACTAAGTATTTTAGTCAAACTAGTATAAATCTCTAAGGCAAAAATAAATACTTCCCTCTTACTCTAATATCTTATTACATTCAGGAGTCAAAGTGTACACAGTCATCTTTTCTGGATCAGACAATTGTCCCTCCTTTGGATATCAGCCAATGTTTAATTTAGCCTACACATATCTGTATATTCTTTTTCTTTTTTAAAGATTTATTTATTTATTTGACAGACAGAGATCACAAGTAGGTAGAGAAGCAGGCAGAGAGAGAAAGGAGGAAGCAGGCTCCCTGCTGAGCAGAGAGTCCGATGCGGGGCTGGATCCCAGAACCCTGGGATCATGACCTGAGCCGAAGGCAGAGGATTTAACCCACTGAGCCACCCAGGTGCCCCTGTATATTCTTAATATACAGAAAGATACCTTCCTTATCTTTGGTAACTTATCTTCCCAGAATGAAGCAAGAATCCCCATACAATGGATATAAAATTGTCTTTAATTTGGAAAAAAAAAGAAAAAGAAAAAGAAAAACTGAAAACTACTTGGGACATTAAAAACACACAGAATAGGGGACAAAGATGGTGGGGAGTAAGGAACCCTATTTCATCCAGTCCCCTGAATTGAGCTGGATATCTACCAGGCCAGTCTGCACACCCATGAAATTAGCCTGAGATGAAAGAAGATATGTCTGGATCTCTACAAACAGAATATCCTCAGTGGTTAGTTTTGAGGTATGAAGCAGAGAGCCATGATTCTGCAGGCAGATATTGCAAGATAATGGAAGGAGGAGGGAGTCTCTGGGATCCTTGGCCACTGGAGTGTAAAAGTCTCCTGTGCTGAACTGGGCACCCACTTGCAGACTGGTAGTGGCAGGGAAAGGACTTTAGGGAACCTCTCCAGACTGAAAGCTGGAGCTGTAGGACTGTGGAGCTGTGGAGCCAGCAAGAACTGGGAGTGCAGCTGTGGGGCACACAACCCAGGATGCTGCGGTTTCTGGCAGCACAGACAAAAATGGAGTCAGTGTGCCGTGGAGGACTCTCTGGAAATCAGACTGCAATCTCTCTGTTCTGAGACAGGTTTGGATATGGTCACTTCTGCTCTGCCTCTTAGAAGAGAAGCAGAAGTCGTCAGAGAAAGCACCCAGAGAATAACCCCCCCCCCAAAAAAAAAACTGTTTTTACAAAGCCCATCCCCACCATAGGAGGCTGGGCAACTCTGCTCAAACTGGGTTGCCTGAGTAACAGCAGGACAGACCCCTCCCCCAGAAGACAGACTGGAAGATCAAGAGGCCAACAACTCAAAGTTTCCTATTAAACAAGTGAATCTTGTTTCAGTTGTGGTCAATAATCTGGACTCTATATATTCCCTCAACCACCCCTCAACAGAATGACTAAGAGGAGGAACCCCAAATACAGGAAAAATTCACAGACTATGATCTCCACTACAGAACTAATAGATAAAGATATAAACAAGATGTTGAAAATAGACCTCAGGGTAACAGTTATGCAGAAAATAGCTAGGATGGAGAAAACCATTAATCACAACATAGATTCTCTAAGGACAGAAATGAGACCTGATCGGGCAGAACTTAAAAATGCTATCAATCTGGGGTGCCTGTGTGGCTCAGTGGTTTAAGCCTCTGCCTTCAGCTCAAGTCATGATCTCAGGGTCCTGGGATGGAGCCCCACAACGGGCTCTCTGCTCAGCGGGGAGTCTGCTCCCCCCTCTCTCTCTGCCTACCTCTCTGCCTACTTGTGATCTCTCTCTGTCTATCAAATAAATAAATAAAAATCTTTAAAAAAATGCTATCAATGATATCCAATCTAATCTAGATACTCGAACAGCTAGGGTAAATGAGACAGAAGAATGAATTAGTGATCTAGAAGACAAACTGATAGAAAAGAAGGAAAGAAGGAATAGGAGGAAGCCTGAAAAAAGCAGCTTAAAACCCATAAAACAGAATCAGAGAAAAAAATGACTCCATAAAATGTTCCAATGTCCGAATTATTGGGATCCCTGAGAAGGTGGAGAGAGAGAAAGGACCAGAAGATATAGTTGAGCAAATCATAGCTGAGAACTTCCCTAAACTGGGTAATGAAATAAGCATTCGTGTCCTAGAGGTAGAGAGGTCCCTTCCCAAGATCAAAGAGAACAGACTAATGCCCAGGCATGTAATAGCAAAACTCATAAATCTTAAAACCAAGGAAACCATCTTAAGGATGCTTAGAGGGAAGAGATTCCTTACATACAGAGGGAGGAACATCAGAATAACATCAGACTTGTCCACAGAGTCCTGGCAAGCCAGAAAGGGCTGGAAAGATATTTTCAGCTTCCTAAATGAGAAGAACATGCAGCCAAGAATATTTTATCTTGCAAGGCTGTCATTTAGAATGGATGGAGAGATAAAGAACTTTCAAAACCAGCAAAAACTGAAAGAATATGTGACCACGAAGCTGGATCTGCAAGAAATATTAAGGTGGGGGGTGTTCTATGAAAGGAGAAAGACCCCAAGAATGATATAGAACAGAAATTTACAGAGATAATCTATAGAAACAAGGAACTCTACAGACAACAGGAAGACAGTAAAACCATATCTTTCAATAATCACTCTCAATGTGAATGGGCTAAATTCTCCCATAAAATGGCACAGGGTTGCAGATTGGATAAAAAGACAGGACCCATTCATATGCTGTCTACAAGAAACTAATTTTGAACGTAAAGATATATCCAGACTGAAAGTAAAGGGATTTAGGACCATCCTTCATGCCAATAGACTACAAAAGAAAGATGGGGTAGCAATTCTCATATTAGACAAACTGAATTTTCAGCTGAAGACTGTAGTTAGAAATACAGAAAGACACTATATAATTCTTAAAAGATCTATCCAACAAGAAGTTCTCACAGTTGTAAATATCTATGCCTCCAACATGGGAGCAGCCAACTACATAAGCCAACTGTTAACCAAAATAAAGAGACATATTGATAATAACAGATTAATTGTAGGATACCTCAGCACCCCAGTCTCAGCAACAGATAGACCATTTAAGCAGAAAATCAACAACAACAAAAACAAAACAAAAAACAAGAGTTTTGAATGACACACTGGACCAAATAGACCTCATAGATATATACAGAACATTCCCCCCTAAAACAACGAATACTCATTCTCCTTGAGCGCACATGGAATTTTCTCCAGAATAGACCATATATTGAGTCCACAAATCAGGGCTCAACTTATCCAAAAGATTGAGATTATTCCCTGCAAATTCTCAGACCACAGTGCTTTGAAACTGGAACTCAATCACAAGAAAAAGTTTGGAAGAAATTCAAACACTTAGAAACTAAAGACCATCCTGTTCAAGAATGTTTGGGTCAACCAGGAAATCAAAGAAGAACTTAAACAATTCATGGAAACCAACAAGAATGAAAACACTTCAGTCCAAAACCTATGGGATACCACAAAGGTGGTCCTAAAGGGGAAATACATAGTCGTACAAGCCTCACTCAAAAAATAGAAAAATCCCTAACACACACTATCTTTACACCTTAAAGAACTGGGGAATCAACAACAAATTAAGCCTAACCTATGCACAAGGAGGGAAATAATTAATATTAGAGCAGAGATCAATGAATTAAAAACCAGCAATACAGTAGAACACATCGATGAAACTAGAAGCTGGTTTTTTGAAAGAATTAGTAAGATCGATAAACTACTGACCAAACTTACCCAAAAGGAGAGAGAAAAGACCCAAATTAATAACATTATGAATGAAAGGGTATATATCATGACTAACACAAAGGAAATAGAAACAATCATCAGAAATTATTATTAACAGTTATATGCCAATAAGTTAAGCAACCTAGAAGAAATGGATGCATTCCTGGAAACCTATAAGCTACCAAGACTGAAACAGAAAGAATTTGACAACCTGAATAGACCAATAACCAGTAACAAGATTGAAGGAGGGATCAAAAACCTTCCCCAAAACAAGAGTATAGGACCTGATGGATTCTCTGGGGAATTCTACCAAACATTCAAAGAAGAAATGATACCTATTTTTCTGAAGTTGTTTCAGAAAATAGAGACAGAAGGAAAACTTCCAAACTCTTTCTATAAAACCAGCATTACCTTGATGCCCAAACCAGGCAAAGGCTCCATCAAAAAGGAGAATTTCAGACCAATGTCTCTGGTGAATATGGATGCAAAATTCTCAGCAGTATCTTAGCTAATAGGATCTAACAGTACCTTCAAAGGATTATCCACCATGACCAGGTGGAATTTATCCTTGCAATGCAAAGGTGGCTCAACATTCCCAAATCAATCAAAGTGATAGAACACATTAAGAGGACAGAGAAGAACCACATGATCCTCTCAATTGATGCAGAAAAAGCATTTGATTAAATACAGCATCTTTCCTGATTAAAACTCTTCAGAGTACAGGGATAAAGGGAACATTCCTCAATTTCATAAAATCCATCTATGAAAAACCCACATGGAATATCATTCTCAATGGGGAAAACCTGAGAACTTTTCCTTAAGATCAGGAACATGACAAGGATGCTCACTCTCACCACTATTGTTCAACACAATACTAGAAGTCCTAGCAACAGCAAGAATAAAATGTGTTCAAGTTGGCAAAGAAAAAGTCAAACACTCTCTTCACAGATGACATGATGCTTTATGTGGAAAACCCAAAAGACTCTACCCCCAAATTAATAGAACTCATACAATAATTCAGTAATGTGGCAGGATACAAAATCAATACACAGAAATCAGTTGCTTTCCTATACACTAACAATGTAACTGTAGAAAGAGAAACTAGTGAATCAATTCCATTTACAACAGCACCAAAAGCTATAAGATACCTTGGAATAAACCTAACCAAAGTGGTAAAGGATCTATACTCTAGAAACTACAGAGCACTCATGAAAGAAATCAAAGAAGACACAAAGAGATGGAAAAATATTCCAAGCTCATGGATCAGAAGAATAAACATTGTTAAAGTGTCTATGCTGCCCAGAGCAATCTAGACTTTAAACGCCATCCCGATCAAAATATTAATGATACGGGGTAAGAGAATGGTCGAGTGTCATTCTTCTACATATAGCTGTCCAGTTTTCCCAGCACCATTTATTGAAGAGACTGTCTTTTTTCCACTGTATATTTTTTCCTGTTTTGTCAAAGATTATTTGCCCATAGAGTTGAGGGTCCATATCTGGGCTCTCTACTCTGTTCCATTGGTCTATGTCTATGTGTCTTTTTTTATGCCAGTACCACAATGTCTTGGTGATCACAGCTTTGTAGTAAAGCTTGAAATCAGGTAATGTGATGCCGCCAGTTTTATTTTTGTTTTTCAACATTTCCTTAGCAACTCGGGGTCTCTTCTGATTCCATACAAATTTTAGGATTATTTGCTCCAGCTTGTTGAAAAATACTGGTGGAATTTTGATCAGAATGGCATTAAAAGTATAGATTGCTCTAGGCAGTGTAGACATTTTAACAATGTTTATTCTTCTGATCCAAGAGCATGGAATGGTCTTCCATCTTTTTGTGTCTTCTTCAATTTCTTTCATGAGA
>NC_081561.1:81749177-81766055 GCF_022355385.1 Mustela nigripes | reverse complement strand
GGGGGAATTTTGATCAGAATGGCATTAAAAGTATAGATTGCTCTAGGCAGTGTAGACATTTTAACAATGTTTATTCTTCTGATCCAAGAGCATGGAATGGTCTTCCATCTTTTTGTGTCTTCTTCAATTTCTTTCATGAGTGTTCTGTAGTTCCTTGAGTACAAATCCTTTACCTCTTTGGTTAGGTTTATTCCCAGGTATCTTATGGTTCTTGGTGCTATAGTAAATGGAATCAATTCTCTAATTTCCCTTTCTGTATTTTCATTGTTAGTGTATAAGAAAGCCACTGGTTTCTGTACATTGACTTTGCATCCTGCCACATTGCTGAATTGCTGTATGAGTTCCAGTAGTTTGGGGGTGGAATCTTTTGGGTTTTCCATATAAAGAATCATGTCATCTGCGAAGAGAGAGACTTTGACTTCTTCATTGCCAATTTGGATACATTTTATTTCTCTTTGTTGTCTGATTGCTATTGCTAGGACTTCTAATACTATGTTGAACAAGAGTGGTCAGAGTGGGCATCCTTGTCGTGTTCCTGATCTCAACGGGAAGGCTGCAAGCTTTTTCCCATTGAGGATGATATTTGCTGTGGGTCTTTCATAGATAGATTTTATGAAGTTCAGGAATGTTCCCTCTATCCCTATACTTTGAAGCGTTTTAATAAGGAACGGATGCTGGATTTTGTCAAATGCTTTCTCTGCATTGATTGAGAGGACCATGTGGTTCTTCTCTCTTCTCATATTAATTTTTTCTATCACATGGATTATTTGCAAATGTTGAACCATCCTTGTAGCCCAGGGATGAATCCCCCCCGGGATTTTAATGTACTGTTGGATCCTGTTTGCTAGTATCTTGTTGAGAATCCTCGCATCCATATTCATTGATATTGGCCTGAAATTCTCCTTTTTGGTAAGGTCTTTGCCTGGTTTGGGGATCAAGGTAATGCTGGCTTCATAAAAAGAGTCTGGAAATTTTCCTTCTGCTTCAATTTTTTGAAACAGCTTCAGGAGAATAGGTGTTATTTCTTCTTTGAAGGTTTGTAGAATTCACCAGGGAATCCATCAAGTCCTGGGCTCTTGTGTTTTGGGAGGTTTTTGATCATTGCTTCAATCTCGTTACTAGATATCAGTCTATTCAGGTTGTTCATTTCTTCCTGGTTCAATTTTGGGAGTTTATAGTTTTCCAGGAATGTATCCATTTCATCTTGGTTGCTTAGCTTACTGGCATATAACTGTTGATAATAACTTCTGATGATTGCTTCTACTTCCTTGGTGTTAGTTGTGATCTCTCCCTTTTCATTCATAATTTTATTATTTTGGGCTTTCTCTCTTTTCTTTTGGATTAGTGTGGTCAATGGTTTATCAATCTTATTGATTCTTTCAAAAATCAGCTTCTAGTTTCAATGATATGTTCTACTGTATCTCTGGATAAAAGACCTCAACATGAGACCGGAATCCATCAGAATTCTAGAGGAGAACACAGGCAGTAACCTCTTTAGTATCAGCCACAGTACCTTCTTTCAAGATATGTCTCCAAAGGCAAAGGAAACAAAAGCAAAAATGAACTTTTGGGACTTCATCAAGATCAAAAGCTTCTGCTCAGCAAAGGAAACAGTCAATAAAACAAAGAGGCAACCCACGGAATGGGAGAAGATATTTGCAAATGACAGTACAGACAAAAGATTGATATCCAGGATCTATAAAGAACTCCTCAAACTCAACACACACAAAACAATCATATCAAAAAATGGGCAGAAGATATGAACAGACACTTCTCCAATCAAGACATACAAATGGCTATCAGACACATGAAAAAATGTTCATCATCACTAGCCTTCAGGGAGATTCAAATTAAAACCACATTAAGATACTACTTTACACCAGTTAGAATGGCCAAAATTAGCAAGATAGGAAACAACATGTGTTGGAAAGGATGTGGAGAAAGGGGAACCCTCTTCCACTGTTGGTGGAAATGCAAGTAGCCACTTTGGAGAACAGTGTGGAGATTCCTCAAGAAATTAAAAATAGAGCTTCCCTATGACCCTGCAATTGCACTCCTGGGTATTTACCCCTAAAATACAGATGTGGTGAAAAGAAGGACCATTTGTACCCCAATGTTTATAGAAGCAATGGCCATGGTTGCCAAACTGTGGAAAGATCCAAAATGCCTTTCAACAGACAAATGGATAAGGGAGATGTGGTCCATATACACTATGGAGTATTATGCCTCTATCAGAAAGGATGAATACCCAACTTTTGTAGCAACATGGACGGGACTGGAAGAGATTTTGCTGAGTGAAATAAGTCAAGCAGAGAGAGTCAATTATCATATGGGTTCACTTATTTGTGGAGCATAACAAATAACATAGAGGACATGGGGAGATGGAGAGAAGAAGGGAGTTGAGGAAAATTGGAAGGGGAGCTGAACCATGAGAGACTGTGGACTCTGAAAAACAACCTGAGGGTCTTGAAGGGGCGGGGGATGGGAGGTTGGGGGAACAAGGTGGTGGGTCTTAGGGAGGGCACATATTGCATGGAGCACTGGGTGTGGTGCAAAAGCAATGAATGCTGTTACACTGAAAAGAAATTTAAAGAAATATTAATGGCATTTTTCAAAGTGCTGGAACAAACAATCCTAAAATTTGTATGGAACCAGAAAAGACCCTGAATCACCAAGGAAATTGTGAAAAAGAAAAACAAAGCTGGGGGCACCACATCACCTGATTTCAAGCTAATTTACAAAGCTGTGATCACCAAGACAGCATAGTATTGGCACAAAAACAGATGCATAGACAGATGGAACAGAATAGAGAGCCCAGATATGGACCCTCAACTCTGGTCAAATAATCTTCGATAAAACAGGAAAAGATACCTAAGGGGAAAAAAGACAGTTTCTTCAATGAATGGTGCTGGGAAAATTGGACAGCTCTATACAGAAGAATGAAACTCAATCATTCTCTTACACCACAGAGAAAGATAAACTCAAAATGTATGAAAGACCTCAATGTGAAACAGGAATCCATCAAAATCCTAAAGGGGAACATAGGTAGTAACCTCTTCAACTTCGGCCACAGCAACTTTAAAAAAAAATACATCTCCAAAGACAAGGGAATCAAAAGCAAAAATGAACTTTTGGGACTTCACCAAGATAAAAAGCTTCTGCACAGCAAAAGAAACAGTCAACAAAACTAAGAGGCAACCCATGGAATGGGAGAAGATATTTGCAAATGATACCATGGACAAAGGGTTGATATTCAAGATCTATAAAGAACTTCTCAAACTCAACATCCAAAAAACAAGTAATCAAGTAAAAAAAATGGGCAGAAGACATTAACAGACACTTCTCAAAAGAAGATAAATGACTAACAGACCCAAGAAAAAATGTTCATCATCATTAGCCTCCAGGAAAATTCAAATCAAAACCACATTGAGATACCACCTTATACCAGTTAGAATGGCAAAAATTGACAAAGCAAAAAACAACAAATGTTAGAGAGGTCATGGAGATGGGGAACACTTTTATACTATTGGTGGGAATAAAAGTTGGTACAGCCACTTGGAAAACAGTGCAGAGTTTCCTCAAAGAATTAAATAGAGCTACCCTATAATCCTGCAATTGCGCTATTGGGTATTTACCCCAAAGATAAAAATGTAGTGAAAAGAAGGGCCATATGTACCACAAAGTACATAGAAGCAATGTCCACAATTGCCAAATGGTGGAAAGAGCTGAGATGCTCTTCAGTAGATGAATGGATAAAGAAGATGTGGTCTGGGCACCTGGGTGGCTCAGTGGGTTAAAGCCTCTGTCTTCAGCTCAGGTCATGATTGCAGGGTCCTGGGATCCAGCACCACATTGGACTCTCTTCTCAGTGGGGAGTCTGCTTCCTCCTCTCTTTGTCTGTCTGCCTCTCTGCATACTTGTGATCTCTGCCTGTCAAGTAAATAAATAAAATCTTTAAAAAGAGTACCTTTATAAAAAGAAGATGTGGTCCATATATACAATGGACTATTACTCAGCCATCAGAAAGGAGGAATTTTACATAAACATGGATGGTTCTGGAGAAGATTATGCTAAGTGAAATAAGTCAAGCAGAGAAAGTCAATTATCATATGGTTTCACTTATTTGTGGAACATAAAGAGTAGCATGGAAGACATTAGGAGAATGAAGGGAAAAATGAAGGGGGGGCGGATCGGAGCGGGAGACAAACCATGAGAGACTATGGACTCCAACAAACAAACTGAGGATTTTAAAGGGGAGGTAGGAAGGGGAATGGGTTAGCCTTGTAATGGGCATTAAGGAGAGCATGTATTGCATGGAGCACTGGGTGTTATATGCAAACAATGAATCATGGAACTCTATATCAAAGACTAATGATGTTCTGTTTAATGACTAACATAACAGAATAAAAACACACACGGGGCACCTGGGTGGCTCAGTCAGTAAGTGTCTGCCTTCAGCTCAGGTCATGATCCCAGGGTCCTGGGATTGAGCCCCACATCAAGCTCCCTGCTCAGTGGGAACCCTGCTTCTCTCTCTCCCACTCTCTCTGCTTGTGTTCCCTTTCTTGCTGTGTCTCTCTCTGTCAAATAAATAAATAAAATCTTTAAAACACACACACACACACACACACACACACACACACACACACACACACACACACTTTCAATATCCTCCAAGAAAGAGAGTTAGAAGAGCAATCCCACTGGGGCTCTGTACTTAGCTCCTCTCTTGGAGCTCCTGTATCGGAGTTTTCTATTTCAGGTCTCTGGATAGCAGAGGCAAAGTTAAATGAATCAGATATCTCAGTCCTCAACACTACACTTTCTAGAATTTCCTGATCTCATACTTGCAAAGCCACCAGAAGAGACTCATGGTTCACAACTAACTTTTCAGGAGAGGGAAGGTACTGGGTCAATACTAAGAATTGGAAATGTACTATCCTTTTTTTTTTTAAGTGCTAACTTATTCTCTTTTTCAGAATAATTGAACAGAGATAATTAAATTTTATAGAGAACCAGAAATTGTTGCAGTAGAGGACGTAGGGGTTTTTTCCTGACTGGAAAATGATTCTTATGATATTTAAGTGAAAGAAACGTCTTAAAATTTTCATTAAATTTTGTTTGGCAAGATTTGTAAATTTCTATGTGGTGACAAAAAAAAAATGTTTTTGTAAAATTCAAAAACCATGCCAAATATGATTTAATAAATGAAAGGTATTTATGTGTCTCAAATGCTAAAATGTACTCTTCATTTTAATATTATAATTTAATAAACAATTCCTGTAATATACTACTTAATTCACTACCTATTTCATTTTTTGTATTTTTCTCTTGTCACCAACATTGATTAAAGGTATTCAGTTGCTCTTTGCTGCTCTAAATCATTCAGTCATTTCAGATACTGAGAGTGTCCAAACTAAAAATGCAGTTTCTCTTTAGTCTAGAATTGTTATTATGGAATTCATTGGGCATAAAAATAATATAGGTATCTTGCTAAGATGTACACTTTAGGATGGCTTAAGATTTTTTAATTTCCCAAAATATTCCCAGGATATGACGATGTAGCTGGTTCATGGATGATACTTTGATTAGTAAGGCTAAGAGGGAAAAATGATAAGCAGATGAAGCCATAAACTTTCATGCTTTCCAAATAGATCAGGAGTAAAATGTTACGATAATTAGAGAAAGTAAGATGTGGTGGGAGAGTCACTGGACAGGAGCTGAAAGACCTATGTTTTAATGTTGGTTACAGCCTTTAATGGCAATAGTTCCTTCAAGGACTTAGGTATAGTGGGAATGTGTTGTCAAGTAATTTAGAAACCTTAAGACACACAAAATTTTCATTGTGGGCTGCATTTCATTCAACAAAATACTGTTTGTTTTGGGAGGAAGTTTATTAGCTACTTTCTGAAGAGGATTTACTGTTTTCCTAATATTTTAATCTTACTTAAACCAGATGTCTCTTACTATCATGAGTGGAGATGCTCATTAACCAGGTTTCATGATGTGTTGGGATTAGTGTCCTTGCATTTAACTGAGTAAGGGGTTCCTACATATCTGCCATGTACATAGCTCTGTCTAAAGTGTTGCAAGAGTTGGAAGATTAATGGGGATAGATACAGAAATCTTTCAAGAAACTTATGGTTAAGGGGCACCTAAGGGGCCTCAGCAGGTTAAATGCCTGCCTTCAGCTCAGGTCATGATCCCAGGGTCCTGGGATTGAACCTCTCTTTGGGCTTCCTGCTCAGTGGAGGTCCTGCTTCTCCCTCACCCTCTGCCCCTCCCTGGCCTTGTGCTCTTTCACTCTTTCTCTCAAATAAATAAATAAAATCTTGAAGGAAAGAAAGAGAAAGAAATTAATTTATCATTAAGATAAGGCTGTTTTTAAAAAAGAATTGTACCAGAAGAAGGAAACAAAGGTATTTGAAAGCAAAGTCAGCTGTAAAATGAGGAAGCAGAATCACCTAGCTCTACCACCTTTGGCCACCCCAACAGTCTATGATTTCATGAGGTTAACTCCCACTGGTAGAGTCAAAAAAGGTTTCTGGAAAGAAATGGTAGTTTTGTTGAGCCTTGAAGTGCTTAGAGATGAAAGGACAGGCAATCAGACAGAGGAAAGGGGGTGCTGGCCAAGCCACGTGGTTTGCATTCACAAGGCAACATGGAAAAGACTGTGGGCAGAAGTGGCTGTGCTATTGCGACTGAAGGCAGGAAAGGCAACAGATGCTGAAAACATAAATTTACAGCCTGCAAAATCATGTTCTGGTGCTTTAGCCAAGGTGTTTTCTCAGACTCTTTCCCTTATATCTGTCATCTTGATAAAAGATTTATTCAGCTCAGTTCCTCTTGGAGCCTCTACTTTGAACACATTCTCTGGTGCCTAGATTTAGTAAAGATTCTTCTGTTCTGCAGGCGTTCGAGATGCCATCGTTGATAACTAATTATAAGAAAGATGTTTTGCTGTGCTTTTCATTTTCACTCTTCTTTCTGCCCTGCTCTCTAAAATGAAGTTTATTCTGCCTGTTCCCCATGTGTATTTATTGTCACTTGAAATGTGTTTCCTGATCTCAACTACTTTTGAGAAGACAACATTTCAAGAGGTCATCTCTGCCTGTGACCCGAGCCATGTGGTTTTATAAGGCTGACTTATGAATTGTGAGCCATTTGGAATAAATGAGTCATTCATATGCCAGATATTACTTTTACTTTTTGATGTCATGATGTATAAAGTGCTATAGAAAGTTATAAAGTAGACTTAACAGAACCCTTTTTCTTCTATTTTAGTTTTCAGTGTTACATTTGAATACGGACTACTTATCATCCCCGAAACCTCTTCCAGAGTCTTTGTGATTGCAGGCTTTCAATATTCATTATAGTTCATATTAGATGTTAAGGAATTAACCAGAAAAGATCCAATATCATGACTTTTCATAAATTTCAAACCTTGGCTTATTTTTTCTATTATACTATATATGCTTGTACTGTCATTCAGCTGTCTTGATTTGACAATTTCAATCAGAAATTCACATAAATCTGCTCTCTGGGTGGAATTTGCTTTTAGGCTAAGAATAATTTTGAAGCATGAAAAACAGAATTCATATTTGAGACTTTGCAGCTTAAGATCAATTTCTTAGAAGATTATGTTAAAAATGGACATTTTCTGACCTGTGGTAAGAAGAATAACAGTCATTGTTAATATTAGTTTTAGGTCTTTAAATTGGTATGGGTTTGGATAAGAGACTGTCTTACTGGTACACCATGAGCAGACATTCAGAGTGTATGTTTTAAGAGGTTAATTTGAAATTTTATGTGGTTCTCTTAAGCAGTTGAGCAATCAGCTGAAATGCTTCAGACACTTTATACTTCGGCCTTAAATTGCAGGGCAATCAGAGTTTAAAGGAGAAAAGGAAAGAAAGCACATTATTTATAAACATTATCCAAATTTGTGTTCAAATAAAAAAAACTTTAAAATTTCCTTCTTATTACATTTAATTTGAATAATTGTATTAAAGAACAACAATACCAGTTACTCATATCTTCTTTTGTTGATCCTTCATCACTGATATTTTCTCAACAATTAAAAATGAGAAAAATCATAGGGTGCCTGGGTGGCTCAGTCAGTTAGGTGTCTGACTCTTGATCTTGGCTCAGGTCTTGATCTCAAGGTCATGGGCTCCACGCTGGGCATGCAGCCTACTTAAAAAAAATGAGGAAAATCTTAATTTAGATTAATTTTTATATCTGTACATACATACACAGAATAGTAATGGCAATTTTAAGTTCTTTACCACACAGGTTCCAGAACAAGGGAATGTTTTCTAGCGATGGTGATACTAATATTAGTTGGTACATTACAGGTAGCATGTACAAATACTTGCCTCTTTCCGTTAGAACTGTGGATTGTAAATTTCCAATTTTCTACTAAATCTTAAATGATATTTGTACTTTAAAGTTATGAAAATTAGATTCTGAACCTATAATTTGCTTGGGCTACCTTTTCCTCCTGCTAAAATAAATGTGCTCACTGAAGATTCTTTTTAATAAACTTTACCTCCATAATATAATCTTACATTGAAAATCTGACTTCTAGCACATGTATGTGACTGAGGATATGCCAACCTTTTTATCAGTCCATTCTTCCATCTGAAACTTAAGAGGGAAAAAGAAAAAGTTCCCAATAGTAAATTCTTTGAACTTAATAATATTTGAACATTTTTTTACTTACAAAAATGGCAACTTCATAGAGGTCTGTGATTCAACATAATAGATTACATGGAAGATTCAAAATAAAGCAAACTTGGAAGAGATGCTGTAATTGTTGGGAGGAAAATCAGGGAGGAAGGTAAAAATAATGTAACTGGTTTAAAATACCTTCAGAGACAGCGTCCCCATTTTAGAGGAAACTGAGGCTCAGGGACACCGAGAAACTTGTCTAAAGTAATATGGTTAATAAGTGGTTGAGCCAATCATCAAACCAGGTTGGTCTGATTTCAAAGCCATACTGTAGGATTTAAAACAGCTAGGAGGCTAGAAACTGCATCCCATAATATGTCTTATGTAAACACTCCATTTGAAGTCTTCTCCAGTTCTGAAATTATGTGAAGTTTCCCTTATATAAGTAGTAATGTGTATGGTGGAAAATTTGATCACGTGTTGAAACACCTCCTAGAATCCTCTCAATCCTTAAAAAAAAAATGGAGCAGTTATTTATATGCAACATTCATATGATGTTTCAATGTCCTGGCTGTCATCATTAAGTTCGTATGTATAATTTAGGTATGACAGGGAGTTTCTTGGGCAATAATACACTTAAAGTATACTAATCATCATGAACTTACATACTGTACAAGTTTGTGAGTCTGTGCTTTCCATACAGTATTAAATTTATGATTATGTGAGTTTCAGCTGGAAGAAAATCCCCAACTCTGCACAGTATCAAACATTGCCAGAACCAGCCATTGAAATGACTTTTCATGATAGCCTATATCCCAAAGTCAATAGCAAAGAAGGTGCAATAACTTGGATTTATGCCCATTTAGTTTGGATTTATGCCCATTTATCCATTATCTCTTGTTCAGCCCACTGTAACCAGTAAGAATCACATGAGATTTGACTGGCCTAAGTCTATGAACATGAAATTTGTGAACCTTATGGATCACTCAGGGATGGAACTTATGACATGGTTCCAGTAGTTAGAATTTCAGAAGAGTGACAAAACTCAAGAAACATAGGGAAGGGGAACAAAGAGGAGAGGGCATTAAAGGACAGAGAGGAGGGGATGAAGAGAGTAGAGAGTAGAGAGTAGAGAAACTATGAAGAATTGACCCAGATTTGACCCATAGGTACATGATTTTCCTTATATTTCAACTGCCATATGCCATTTATAACTCTTATAACACCTGCAGACTCTTTAAAGAGAAAATGTGAAATTATTGAAAGAATGTGTGAAGAAAAACATTGTGATTTCACGTAGCTTTCATGAATTAAGTATTTTTATGATGAGGGATGTTAACTTGCTGTAGTTCAAAAGAGTCTCTAGAAATGTCATTGCTCAAGGTAAAAGTTAACCATAAATTCTTTTTTTAAAAACAGCTTTATTGAGGTGAAATTGACATACAAGCTGGACAATTTCATTAGTTTGGACATATACAAAACCTGTGATACCATCACCATAATCAAGGTAACTGACATAGCCAAAACCTTCTGTCCCCCTGCCTTTTTGTTTTCTTTTCTAGTTTTAGTTGTTTGTATATGTGTGTGTTAGGAACACTTACATGAGATTTACCATCTTAACATATTTTGAAGTACACAATACCATGTTATTAACAAGAGGGACTATGTTGTATAGCAGATCTCTAGAAATTTATTCATCCAGCATAACTGAAAGTTTATACCCATGGCACAATAACTTTTCCCTCCCCCATTCTGGTAACCAGTATTGTATTCTCTGCTTCATGAGTTTGACTATTTATAGATACCTATAGAGGGGAATAAACTCTTGAGAAGCTTCCAATACATTAAAAAGAACAGAGCACTCAATAGATAAACTCATGTTGGATAAACAAACAGATGAGTGGAATAGAATAAAACAGAACAGGAAAGAATAAGCAGTTGAAACTTTTCCTTTCCTACTGCAGCAAATAACTCAGAAAACCATCACAATTTTATAATTTTAAATATTTAAATAAATAAAGATGGAAATGAATTAATAACAGATGACTTTGAACCTTATTGCACTTTTAGGAGCTGAAATTTCTGTAATCATTTTAAGAAGAGAAGAAACATTGAATCATCTTTCTAGAGAACGGAATTAGAAATGATAAAGCACCATGGATCTAACTTATATTCCTGAAGACTTATCCAGTTGTCCAAAATTTGGAAATAAATCTTGCCCTCCCATCAGCCGTTCTTTGCATGTCCGAGTGATAATGTATTCTATTATGACCGCAGCCATGTTTATCACTATCTTTGGAAACTTGGTTATAATGATCTCCATATCACATTTCAAGCAGCTTCACTCTCCCACAAATTTTCTGATCCTCTCCATGGCAACCACTGACTTCCTGCTGGGTTTTGTCATTATGCCGTATAGCATGGTACGATCAGTGGAGAGCTGCTGGTATTTTGGGGATGGCTTTTGTAAATTCCATGCAAGCTTTGACATGATGCTAAGCCTAACCTCCATTTTCCACCTCTGCTCCATTGCTATTGATCGATTTTATGCCGTGTGTTACCCTTTGCACTACTCGGCCACCATGACAACCTCTATGATAAAGCGACTGTTGGCATTTTGCTGGTCAGCCCCTGCTCTTTTCTCTTTTAGTTTAGTTCTGTCTGAGGCCAACGTTGCTGGTATGCAGAGTTATGAGATTCTTGTCGCTTGTTTCCGTTTCTGTGCACTTACTTTCAACAAATTTTGGGGGACAATATTGTTCACTACTTGTTTCTTTACTCCAGGCTCCATCATGGTTGGTATTTATGGCAAAATCTTTATTGTTTCCAAACGACATGCTAGAGTTATCAGCAACATGCCTGAAAACGCAAAGGGGGAAGTAAAAAAAAAACCTATCTAAGAAAAAGGACAGGAAAGCAGCTAAGACCTTAGGTATAGTAATGGGGGTCTTTCTAGCTTGCTGGCTGCCTTGCTTTCTTGCTGTTTTGATAGACCCATATTTAGACTATTCCACTCCCATAATAGTACTTGATCTTTTAGTGTGGCTTGGATACTTCAACTCTACCTGCAATCCCCTTATTCATGGTTTTTTTTATCCGTGGTTTCGGAATGCTCTTAAGTACATATTGTCAGGCAAAATATTTAACTCTCACTCAGAAACTGCAAATCTGTTTCCTGAAGCACATTAATAATAATAATAAAAAGCTAATTATAAAAGTGAAGAGAGTATTGAAAATGAGACTTATTTTGGCCTCATACTTCACATTAATTATTTTATTAAATTTCAGTAATCTAGATAAGTGTTTTGTAATCTGCACAAGAATTATATTCAGTATCTTTGATCAATCAATCAATCAATCAATCACTTATTAATTGTGAACTCTGTCAGTCAACACTCCCATTTGACTGGGGGGAAATATACAAAAGAAATATGAAACATTTCAGAATAGGTTGGCCTCTATTTACACACACAAGACAATAATAAACCAATATAAGAAATAGCAAAAATCAAGTGTTAATGGTTTTGGCTGTTGATTCCACTCTAAAATTCAAACAAGAGGGGGCGCCTGGGTGGCTCAGTGGGTTAAGCCGCTGCCTTCGGCTCAGGTCACGATCTCAGGGTCCTGGGAATGAGCCCCACATCAGGCTCTCCGCTCAGCGGGGAGCCTGCTTCCTCCTCTCTTTCTGCCTGCCTCTCTGCCTGCTTGTGATCTCTGTCTGTCAAATACATAAATAAAATCTTTTAAAAAAATAAAAAAAATAAAATTCAGACAAAAGAAGATTGTTGTGGGCTGTGGACCCATGGTAGAAGTGGGACAGAAGGTTGGACTTTACTATCAACTAGAAGTCCACTTTATCATTTGACTTTGGAGAATTATTAACCATCATTACATAAATTACTTAGTCATTTCCTGACACCCTGAAGCTTGTTATAAAGAGCTAACCATAGGAGAAGCAGTTGATTACAAATCATCATATGCAATTTGTGCTTTTATTCTTGTGATTTTTCACTTTGTGGTTTATATTTGAAATGATTTCCTGTTTCCTTGTCTCTACTTTCTTCCTCTGCATGATGTGTCTACATTAACAGCCAGCAATCACAGGGCTTCTCCCTGTACTTGTTTTAATCACTTTTTCTAAAAGTTTCCCTAGAGTCCTGCCAAATAAATTTCATCCACACTACAATGTCTATGGTTTAAGTTGGATCATTAATGTTTGATGAAAATCCTTCTAGAGATTCTTCTGTAAAACATTAAGAAACAAACAGAAACTTTGCTTTACCTGCCAGATTGGAAAATACATGAATACTTGTAACAACCATGTCCTCTTCCTCTCCTACATGGGATTACATTGTGGGAGGGAAAAGAAGAGGAGCAGAAAGAGGGCAGACTGTTCCTGAGAACAGGAACAGGATAATTTAGTTATTTAGATAATTTAGAATAGGAAAATTTAGTTTTGGCTTTTTCTGACTTTCTTCTGAGTTCTTCTCTCCACATTCCCTGACACACCATGTCCTAGATCCAACTGTGAACAATTAGCCAGACTCAACATGTGCCTTGAAGGACAATATGATTCCATAAAGATGACTCCTTTTCACCATCATTACAGTTTTCATTCCCTGTACTTGTTGGTAGAATAGCAAAGGTGCATAACAAATGCATAATTGAAGTACTTTCATGTCACCCAAAGGATATTTACTAATACAGTATAACTGCTGGTCTTGAGAAGAACATTTTAGGTTGTCTCCAGGGAGAGATATTAGGTGTGAGTAGAACTGCCCAGGTCCTTTTTCCTGAGAATCCTAAAAGATGATGGATACTTCCATGTGGACCCAAAGTTGAAGACCAGGGTGCCCAGCTCTATCGGTTGATAGAGTGTACGACTCTTGATCTTGGGGTCCTGAGTTCGAGCCCACACTGAGTATAAAGACTATTTAAAAAAAAATGATTACCACAGATAAAGACCTTAAAACTGACTTGCCCCACTTCAGTAGTGACAGATATTTCCTATCAGTGATACTTGTACTACTTTTGACTTCCTCTCAGTTCTTGCTTTTAAAAGTCTCATTTGGGGGTGCCTGGATGGCTCAGGAAATTAAGTGTCAGACTCTTAGTTTCAGCTCAGGTCATGAACTCAGGGTTGTGAGATTGGGCCCCATCCCAGGCTCCGTGCTCAGCAAGAGTCTGCTTGGGATTCTCTCCTTTTCTCTCCCTCCTCTTCTACCCATCTTCTTGCTCTCTCTCTCTCTCAAATAAATCCATAAAATCTTTTTAAAAGGTCTCATTTGTTTCTCTACTTCTGAACTATTTCTCTATTTTAAAAACATCATGGGGGCACCTAGGTGGCTCAGTGGGTTGGACTTCTGCCTTCTGCTTGGGTCATGAACTCAGGGTCCTGGGATTGAGCCCTGCATCTGGCTCTCTGCTCAGCAGGGAGCCTGCTTCCCCCCCCCTCTCTGCCTGCCTCTCTGCCTACTTGTAATCTCTGTCAAATAAATAAAATAAAATCTTTTTAAAAAATCGCTACATGGCGTGTGTGTTAAGGAATAAATTATTCATTCCCTCGTTAAAGGAAGTGAGACAGACTTTATTCAAGGGAGGCTACTACAGCATGGCTTGCATTGTAGGAGAGATTGGACTCCCACAAACTCCAGTGGGGATCTACACCCAAAGAATAGGGTGTGGGACAGTGGGTGGAAAATTACTAAGAGGAAACACCAGGGTTAAAGGGAATTCTTGCTAGACTGGCTTATCAGAATTTTTGCTGAGGGCAGAATGATCAGAGGTTGAAGCTGGTTAGATACCAAGGGTGGGAGATTTTTGCGGAACTGACTGACCAGGATTCTTGCTCAAACTGGATTTTACAAAGGCAGAGAGGGAAGCCCAGTATCTGGTCTAGCTAAGTACAGGGATAATTTGGTCAAAGGAGAGAGCCTTGATCATGTGTCCTTCCCCACCTCTGTATGGTTATCATGGAAATAGCATCAGGGGTTTCCCAAGGAGGGAGGGATCACTACAGGGATGGCCAGCTTTTTAGTATGTTGGATAATGGCATGTGGCTGTTAGACTAGGACTGTCTGTAGATATAAATCTATCTGAATAGAAATGGATTCATCTATTTGGATAGATTTAGCTAGCTAGCTGCATGAAATATATAGCTATTAGGCGATAGGCAAGTTGTCTCTATTTATTGATATAGACATTAATTTACTCAATGAAGGACATGCATAGTCATCTGGAAATAGACCTCCCCTCCCATCCATGTTAATTTGTGTTCTTGCTAGAGGTTTCACAGCTTTCCAATCCACTCTGCAGTTAATCTGAAATTAATGACTGTCCTCTCAAATATCTCCCATGGTTTCTATACTAGATTACCTCTGTTTTTCCTAGAAGGGAGCAAAGATTAGGATTAGAATTAAAGGATTTCAGGAGACAGAGTCAAGATGGCAGAGAAGTAGCAGGCTGAGACTACATCAGGTAGCAGGAGATCAGCTAGATAGCTTATCAAACCATTGCAAACACCTACAAATCCAACAGGAGATTGAAGAGAAAAAGAACAGCAATTCTAAAAACAGAAAATCGACCACTTTCTGAAAGGTAGGACTGGCAGAGAAGTGAATCCAAAGCAACAGGAAGATAGACCGCAGAGGGAGGGGCTGGCTCCTGGCAAGCGGTGGAGAAATGGAGGACTAAATCAGGACTTTTTTTTTTTAAAGATTTTATTTATTTATCAGAGAGAGAGAGGGGGAGAGAGCGAGCACAGGCAGACAGAATGGCAGGCAGAGGCAGAGGGAGAAGCAGGCTCCCTGCTGAGCAAGGAGCCCGATGTGGGACTCGATCCCAGGATGCTGGGATCATGACCTGAGCCAAAGGCAGCTGCTTAACCAACTGAGCCACCCAGGCGTCCCTAAATCAGGACTTTTAAAAGTCTGCTCCACTGAGGGACATCGCTCCAGAGGCTAAACTGAGGTGAAGCCCACGTGGGGTCATCGTGGCCCCAGGTCCTGCAGGGTCACAGAGGATTGGGGGTGTCTGAGTGTTGCAGAGCTCACAGATATTGGACTGGGGAAGCCAGCTCCAGAGACAGAGCTGAGGAGTGAACTCTCAGCTGGGGGTTACCTTGAACCAGTCACAGGCTGGGTGAGCTCAGACTGCGGCCAGAGGCCAGGGAGATGGGAGTGATTGGGCTCTTTTCTCTGAGGGCGCACTGAGGAGTGGGCCCTAAGCTCTTGGCTCCTCTGGGCCGGAGACTGGGAGGCCGCCATTTTCATTCCTATCCTATGAAACTCTACGGAAAGCTTCAGGAGACAAAAGCTCCTGAAAGCGAACCCGAGGGGATTACTTAGCCTAGCCCCTGGTAAGGGCGATGCAATTCTGCCTTGGGCAAAGACACTTGAGAAGCACTACAACAGGCCCCTCCCCCAGAAGATCAACAATAAATCCAGCCAAGACCAAGTTCACCTACCAAGGAGAGCAACAGAATTCCAGAGCAGGACAAAGCAAAGCACAGAACTCATGGCTTTCTCCCCATGATTCTTTAGTGTTGCGGTTAATTCAATTTTTTTTAATTTAATTTTTTTTCTTCTGCTAAATTTTTTTTAACTTTTACCCATTTCTTTTTTAACGTGTTTTAACTAGTTTATCTAATATATATATATATATATATATATATATATATATTCTTTTCTTTTTTATATTTTCCTTTATTTGTTTTCTTTTTTAATTTTTTTTTTCTGAACTTCTTTTTAACCTCTTTCTCCCCCCCATGATTTGGGCCTCTTCTAATTTGGTTAAAGCACATTTTCCTGGGGCCTTTGCCACCCTTTTAGTATTTTATTTGCTCCTTCATATACTCTTATCTGGACAAAATGACAAGGCAGAAAAACTCACCACAAAAAAAAAGAACAAGAGGCAATACTGAAGTCTAGGGACCTAATCAATACAGACATTGGTAATATGTTCGATCTAGAGTTCAGAATGATGATTCTCAAGGTTCTAGCCGGGCTCAAAAAAGGCATGGAAGGTATTAGAGAAACCCTCTCTGGAGAGATAAAAGCCCATTCTGGAGAAATAAAAGAACTAAAATTTAACCAAGTTGAAATGAAAAAAGCTATTAACGAGATGCAATAAAAAATGGAGGCTCTTACTGCTAGGATAAATGAGGCAGAAGAAAGAATTAGTGATATAGAAGACCAAATGACAGAG
>NC_081561.1:81743706-81746177 GCF_022355385.1 Mustela nigripes | reverse complement strand
GAATTAAACTTAGTATAGCAGCGTTTGGTAAACAACCAGATACTATAATAACACCATATACGCAGGAACAAATAAAGTGCCTAGCAGCCTGTGATGATGACTGGGCCATTTTGATAACTATAACGTGCCCTCAATTTGATAACCACTACCCATCACATCCATGGCTACAGTTCAGTTTATCCAATCCAATCATACACCCTAGGATCACTCACCATAAACCCCTCAGTAATGTAAGGCTTATATTCACTGATGGATCTAAGCAAGGAGTAGGAGCTATAGTTACCAAAGAAGAAAGTTGGACCTTCCTATTTCAAAGCTCCTCTCCCCAAGAAACTGAGCTGCTCACAGTGACAAAAGCATTTCAAATGTTTCATCAAGAACCCTTCAACCTTTTATCAGATAGTAGATAGGTGGTGCAAGCTGTCTCTATCATTGAAAATGTGGGTTCTATTAATGCCACGTCTACTATCTCTGAGGCATTACAAGAAATCCAAACATTAGTTTGGGACAGGAAGGCTCCATTTTATATTGGCCACATACAAGCTCATACAACCTTACCAGGCCCCCTGACAAAAGGTAATCGGTTAGCAGACTCCTTAACCAGAGGAGAATTTGTCTTGCCATTGAGGACTCGGTGCAACAGGTGAGACATTATCATAAGCTGTTCCATGTGAATGCTTTAACTCTTCGCCTCAAATTTAACATAACAAAAGCACAGGCACTGGACATAGTAGTCTCCTGCAGAAATTGCGTGACCTTACTACCTGCACAGTTCTTGTGGGTTAATCCTAATCATATATGGCAAATGGATGTCACACATGTTTCAGAATTTGGAAAGTTAAGATATGTTCATGTCTCTGTAGATACCTGCTCTGGAATAATTTTTGCCTCAGTGCATATGGGGGAAAAATCCAGAGATGTTATCACCCATCGCCTACAGGCTTTCACGGCATGGGGAAAGCCACGCCAGTTAAAGACAGATAATGGTCCAGCCTACACCTCACAACCTTTTAAAGCCTTCCTACAACAACTTGACATTCACTTGATACATGGAATACCCTATAACCCACAAGGACAGAGTGTTGTGGAGCACGCGCATCTTACAATAAACAAAAAGGGGGAATAGGGGACACCTTCAGGTCCCCTAAAGATAAGCTCAACACCATTCTCTTTATTTTGAAATTTTTAACGTTGGACAAAACGGGTAAATCAGCTGCAGACAGGCATGCAAGTGATGCTGCTGCTTCCCCTAAGCCTTTAGTACTTTGGAAGGACATCCTCACAGGAAAGTGTAATGGACCAGATCCAGTGTTAGTATGGAGTAGGGGATCTGTATGTGTTTTTCCACAGGAAAAAGAGACTCCAATTTGGATCCCAGAGTGGCTGGTGCGTGCAGCCTTGCCTCCAAACACCAGTCATGATGCTGAAGATGCTGATGATAACTCTGGGGATGCTACACCTCCTGCGGCAGACTCAAGCCAGAGAGCTGTGAGCAGCGGTTTACCAGTGACTGACTCTTCTCTCATATTCCCTCCTCTCCCTTTGATGCATGGCAGGTCTGTAACTTGCTAGGAGCATGTACTGATATCTCAGCAGTATCCATACGTTGAATTGCACTAAGAATTGCTATCTTTCCCAGTGCTGGAATGTCACAGCCTTCAAGCTGGCTGTGATTATTCGTATCCCTACCCATGTTCCTATCCCAGTTTCCATTCCAGAGGACAAGTTACCGGTGGTGCTATCCAGAAAGAAGAGAGATTTTGGTATCACAGCTGCCGTTGTGACAGCATTGGCTATATCTACAGCAGCTGCCACGGCAGCAGCAGTCTCGCTTGCTGCAACTGTACACACTGCGGAAGCTGTGAACACTCTTGCAGAAGGAACGGCGGCTGCCCTTCAAACACAGACTCAGATCAATGCACATCTGCAAGCAGGAATCCTGATAGTCAACCAGAGAGTGGATTTGGTTCAAGAACAAGTGGACATATGGGGGGCCCTATTGGGACTGGGATGTATAGCACCCTTCCCGGCAATTTGTGTAACTCCCATAGCCTATACTAATATGAGTGACTTACAGAATGTCTCCCGACAGCTCTCCCAATACTTGCGGGGGAATTAGTCCGCAGAATACCAAAACTACACTCAGCACCTGCTACTAGGCATAACAAGAATACATAACACCAGAGTTGAGCTTGCAACCCTCCCAGAGATAATCAAAACATTGCAAGATGCGTTAACCTTTACGAAACAATGGGCTAGCATAATTGGTCTGATGACAATCCTCGTAGTGGGCTTGATTCTGCTAGTAAGGAAACTGCAAATTTGGAGGCGACAGCAACATAGGCAACAGCAAGCCATGGTGCAGGCCTTGTTAGCCATCGAGGCTGGAACGTTCCCCCCAAGTGTGGCTAAGTATGCTGGATCGGTAGTCAACGACGGGTAAGATTGGTGGGGGAAATATACCAACCTAA
>NC_081561.1:81741949-81743606 GCF_022355385.1 Mustela nigripes | reverse complement strand
TTGTAGTGGGCTTGATTCTGCTAGTAAGGAAACTGCAAATTTGGAGGCGACAGCAACATAGGCAACAGCAAGCCATGGTGCAGGCCTTGTTAGCCATCGAGGCTGGAACGTTCCCCCCAAGTGTGGCTAAGTATGCTGGATCGGTAGTCAACGACGGGTAAGATTGGTGGGGGAAATATACCAACCTAAGACAGGACGCAGATCATTGATATCTGCCATCTGATGACGGGTAAGGATATTCCCTGCCACTGACAACCTAAGACAGGCACGATCCCTGCCATAAAACAAAAAAGGGGGAGATGTCGGAGGCAGGCCCCTGGTCAGGGCGGCCTCCGCCATTAAAAGATGGTGCCTGGCGAGTTGCCAAGAAAAGTTGCCTCATGAGACTAAGCGGAATGCCCAAAGAGGAGGTAAACAGCATTGGTTGCTAGCAAAAGTTGTTCGTTTAGGTGCGCAGCCTGATTCGCTCCCTCCTGTACCCTGCTCACTGATTGGTCATGTAAGCGTATATAAGTGTGTAGACTTGCGGAAATAAAGAGAGAGAAGATACATCTGAACTGGGGCGTCTTGTCGTCCTTGCGGGTCGAGGGCGATAATGGTGTCCCACAGATTTTGAACCGCTGAGCTTTCATTATATTTTGTTTCCATGAATTTCTTCAATTCTTCTTTAATTTCCTGGTTGACCCATTCATTCTTTAGAAGGATGCCTTTTAGTCTCCATGTATTTGGGTTCTTTCCAAATTTCCTCTTGTGATTGAGTTCTAGCTTCAGAGGATTTTGATATGAAAATATGCAGGGAATGATCCCAGTCTTTTGATACTGGTTGAGACCTGATTTATGACCCAGTGTGTGATCTATTCTGGAGAATGTTCCATGTGCACTAGAGAAGAATGTGTATTCTGTTGCTTTGGGATGAAATATTCTGAATATATCTGTGATGTCCATCTGGTCCAGTGTGGTGTCTTTTAAGGCCTTTATTTCCTTGTTGATCTTTTGCTTGGATGATCTGTCCATTTCAGTGAGGGGAGTGTTAAAGTCCCCTACTATTATTGTACTATTGTTGATGTGGGGTTTTTTTGTTGTTGTTGTTATTAATTGGTCTATATAGTTGGCTGCCCCCATGTTAGGGGCATAGGTACTTAAAATTGTTAGATCTTCTTGTTGGACAGACCCTTTGAGTATGATATAGTTTCCTTCCTCATCTCTTATTATAGTCTTTGGCTTAAAATCTAATTGATCTGATATAAGGAATGCCACCCCAGCTTTCTTCTAATGTCCATTAGCGTGGTAAATTGTTTTCCACCCCCTCACTTTAAATCTGGAGGTGTCTCTGGGTCTAAAATGAGTTTCTTGTAGGCAACATATTGATGGATTTTGTTTTTTGTCCATTCTGATACCCTGTGTCTTTTGATTGGGGCATTTAGCCCATTAACATTCAAGGTAACTATTGAGAGATATGAATTTAGTGCCATTGTATTGCTTGTAAGGTGACTGTTACTGTATATCGTCTCTGTTCCTTTCTGATCTACTACTTTTAGGCTCTCTCTTTACTTAGAGGACCCCTTTCAATATTTCCTGTAGAGCTGGTTTGGTGTTTGCAAATTCTTTCAGTTTTTGTTTGTCCTGGAAGCTTTTAATCTCTCCTTCTATTTTCAAT
>NC_081561.1:81722426-81738949 GCF_022355385.1 Mustela nigripes | reverse complement strand
TTGGATAAGTTAAAATTCTGTGAAAATATTGGGCTCCTTATTTGTTACTTCATTGAGACAGAGGAGATACAGAGGTGAAGGAAAAGAGCACAGAATCTGGGATTTCTGAGTCCTCTCCTGGTCCTGGCATCTGCCAGTGCCAGGTGAGACTATTTTGGCAATCTTTGAATTCCTTTGTATCTCATGGAGTTTCAGCTAGAAAATTAAGGTTTCACACTGTTTGTTCTCTAATGTCTCCTGAAGCTCAATATTGTGTAATTTAATTTTCAGCAATGTTACTTGCATCCTAATTCACATCACTTATCATAGTCATAGTTAAGGGTTTGGACTGTTTCTTTTTTTATAATGTTCCCTTTAGAATCCATGTATTTGTGGAATCCCACCACTAAACAGGATTGTAAGCCGGATTCACCCATTTCAATGATTACTGTGTAAACGTATTATATTCTTAAATGGATATCTCCTCCCTTTCCTTTAATAATTGAAACTTGGAAATAGTGGACGATTTTATAAAGTGATAATGATCCACATCTCGTCACTGTAATCTTTCTGCCTTTTTAAAATCATGTATGTTAGACCTACTATCTTTCCAGGGACACCAGTACATGATTTTCTTTGGAAAAACAAGTACCAATCCACATGCTTGCTCAGCATTGAACCAAGTGTTTCTTACAAGCTGTTACTAGTAAAGGCACTGACATCTTTTATGTACATTTTGCTTCTGTCTTCTTCCTAAATCTTTTCCAACAGGTCTCTAGTAATTCCCACATTTCTTACTGAATGCTTTTCAAATTAATAATTGCTTGTTTGGAAAACTTATTTGTAAATTAATTTGAGGTCTTTGAAGTACAAATAATATGGATAGATGTAACATAGATATAAACATAAGCCAATCAATCTCCATAAATAAAGAAGTAATGTTTTAGTTTGTCCTTGAAGTTAGCTGAAATGAATTTATTTTACTCCATTTCTTTCTTTCTGGATAGAAAGATAACTTCTATTGACTTTATTGTCTTTATAATTAAAAATTATTTATTGTAAACATATTTTTAAAGCCTAATTTTTCTTTGGAAGTAATTATTCTTTCCTTTCCAATTAACTGAAGTATTATCACGTAGCTAAATGAAAACAAAATTCTAAATTAAAACTCATCGTAATATACATAATTTTGAGACATTAAGGGACACATGTTTTAGATATAAGAATAAATAAAATTAAAAGGGATAAATCAGTCATTATTTTTAAAAACATAGTTTCCTCTGCCTAGAAATAAATCCACACTTCTTCTCAATCCACTGAACATGGCACTGTATGTCCTAGAAGAACACTCAGCTATGTCATAAGTTGCAACTTCACATAAATTTTTTTAAGGTTTTATTTATTTATTTGACAGATATTATAAGTTGGCAGAGAGGCAGGCAGAGAGAGAGAGGAAGAGAAGCAGGCTTCCTGCTAAGCAGAGATCCTGATGCAGGGCTCCATCCCAGGACCCTGAGATCATGATCTGAGCCAAAGGCAGAGGCTTAACTCACTGAGCCATCCAGGAGCCCTGCACACAAATTTTTTAAATGCAGACTTAAACAATGGTAGGCAGGTTTTTGTTGAAACAGGACTTTTCCGAGTCTTTAATATGTCATGCCTTATGTTATTCTCCAAGAGCGGGATACAGTATGCAGTAACTCCAAAACATTGTTGATGCAGAAAATTTTTTTCCCTGGAGAACTTTATAAGATGACTGTCTGATAAAGCCTCATTTGGGAAATGTTGGCTCGGAAGATAGTAAGAATTAGAGTCAAACCCTGAGCAGAGGAGTAAGAATGTCTTCACATCGAAATGGAAGTTGTCTGGGGGTATGACGGCCGAGGAAAGGTGGAAGATCTTGAATGCCAACCTCAGGAAGGTCAAAAGGGTGACTATTCCCTTGGTAACTGTTTAGTTATTTTATCTCCATATTTTGTGAACACTCTGTACCTTCTCAGTTTCTTTGGTCATGCTATTCCTTCAGCCTGAAAATCCTTTTTCATCATTTGCCTCCTGCAAAAAACTCTTCTTAATCTCTTAAGGCCCAGCTTAAATGCTACTCCTTTAATACATCTCCCTATTCTTCCAAGCGAGATGTCAATTCTCCTTTCTTCTGTGTTCCTCGAATACATCTTTTCTTTTTTTTTTTTTTTTTAGATATTTATTTATTTATTTGAAAGACAGAGAGTGAGATTGAGAGAGAGAGAGCAGGAGTGGGGAGAGAGAAGCAGACTCCCGGCTGACCAGGGAGGCCAATGTGGAGCTTGATCCCAGGACCCTGAGATGAAGGCAGACACTTAACCATCTGAGCCACCCAGGCACCCCTCAAAGGCATCTTTTATCATTTAAACCTTTATGAATTCCAAGCCGTAATTGTCAGTAGATCAGTTTTTCTTTACAAGATTTTCTAAGGTTTTTGTTCTGTATTCCTGAAAAACTGAACCCAGAATACTAGGTCTTCAAAGATATTAGTGAAACGGATCAGTGAATTAGTCAATATAAGGATTAATGCCCATTGTCCTCACGTAACTGTTTACCCTATATTTTAAAAATAAACTTTTTATTATTTTAGAATAGTTTTAAATTTATAAGAAAGTTGCAGAGACTGTACAGATAGTTCCTATATCCTGTCCCCCATTTCTCTTATTATTAACATTTTAAATTAGTATCATACATGTCTTACGATTAATGAACCAACATTGTTGTGTTATTTTTAATGTATCAATAAAAAGTCCATACATGATTCAGATTTCTTCAGGTTTCCCTGCTGTCCTTCCTCTGTTCCGACTTCCCATTTATGACTCTACATTTACTTGTTATGTCTCCTTGGGCTCCTCTAGACCCTGACAGTTTCTTTTACTCCCCCTCTCTTTGATGACCTTGATGGTTTTGAGGAGACCTGGTCAGATATTTTGTAGGACAGTCCTCAGCAAGGGTTTATCTGAAGACTTTCTCCTAATTACATAGGGATTATAGGGGTTTTCTTTGGGAGAAGGACCATAGAAATAACATGCCGTTCTCATCACATCATGACAAGGACACTCTGCTATGTTTTTATTGATGTATATTTCACTTATCTCCCCAAACTAGCAAACTTTTTGTTGAAATTAAGTTTTGCTACAGAAAAAAGAACAAGAGACTGCTTTCAGAAGAGAATCTCCCCCAATGAAAAGTTATATTTAATATGTTTGAACAGAATAGCATAGAGTTCCCTGCGTGCCAACCATTTACACAGTTTGCATGGTAATAACAGCAGCAAAAAGAGCAGACAAATAATCACCCTAGCATCATTTGGGGAAGTACAATGGCTTTTGCTTCCCGCACTGCTGGAGGAAATAATTACACAGGATAATAGTAATTAATTTGGCAATCACAACAGCCGGGTCAGGATGGAGTCTATGTTTGTGGATGCCCTCCAACCCCCAAGAGATCTCTCCTGATTCTGAATCAGACAAGGTGTCTGTGTTACTCTACACGCAATTTATAGATAAATACTTCAGATCTCTCTCCTCAGACATTAAACACAATACATTTAACTGCTCCCCCCCTCAAAAAGCCATTTTTTCCCCAAAAGCCTCCCTTGGGAAATTAACCAAAGCAAAAGAAAGCAAGAACCTTCTGAAGGCAAGGTTTTGAGAGAGTGAAAAACTTTGTAAGACAAAGTTTTGGTGCTTGGGACAGAAACTTGGCCCAAGTCCATGAATTAAATGAATTAAAAGAAATGAGGGAGGAAAGTATATTTAGGAAGTGGGATATGCTGAGCTCTGAAATAATTAGCAAATAAAAATTTAACATTTATTAGGAAATTGCACGCTTTTGGAAAAATGACAATGAAGTGCACATCTTAACATGACTGGAAACACATTGATCTACCCTTTTAAATTTGAAGAATAATTTGTTTTCTCCTCATGAATAGTCCTATTTGATTTTTAAAATTCATTTCATTTGGAAATTGTAAAGATTTCTTTAACTTCTTCAGTCCAACTGCTTACATTTGTTTGGACAACACATTTATGGTGGTTGAACTGTCCTTGAAAACCCAACCACTCACAATAACTTTGATGTCTTTCCTGAATCATGGGTAAAATAAAGCATAACTCAAAAGATTCATGGATGAATCATAATAAGCACACCAACAGCAAATCTCATAAATACAGGCAGGGGTCATGAAGTCCATACAGGCATCAATTAATGAGTCAATACTATATAGTAACCATGAAATCATAAATGCTATCACCATGATACGCAGGGTTATAGTGGCTTTTCTCTCTCTTAGCCACTCTGGATTTATAACTGTTGTCTTGCCTCCAAGTATGTTCAATCTTTTTAGCCTGTCATCTAGCCACAAGAAAAAGATTGCTAGAGAGAATTGCCATATTAAGAGTAGGTATGAAGAAGGCTAGAAAATCTATTAACACCCAGTTTTGACACCCTCCTACACAGTTGAGGGCACTAGAGAGTCCCTCCAGCCCATCATCACAGACACCTGTGTAGAACACAGCCCCGCTGTAGACAAGGGGCAGGGTCCAGGAGACGCTGACGCACATCCCTGACCCAGATGATGTGAACTTGCTAGGACAGACCAGAGGGTCAGTAACAGCAATGCACCTGTCCAGGGAGAGGAAACCCAAGTGGAAGAGAGAAGAGTAACCAAATGCCACATCACAGCACGTGTGGAAGGGACAGAAACTTGGCCCAAAGCACCAGCAGCTCTGCACGGACCTGACTGCTCTGAAGGGTGTGACAGTCACACCCTCGAAGTCAGCAGAGGCCAGAGAGGCGAGGAGAACCTTGGTTTTATATGCAGGCTGGAAATCAGCACGAGGAGATTTCCAAACACAGCCAGCACAGCTCCAGAGCCTAACAGTGCATAGAGCATTAGCCGGGGTCCTGGTGAGCAGGGAACTTTTAGGCAGGATGGGGTCACGTTCTGGTCTCGAGCTGCTCGGCTGTAGAGAGGGATGAGTCGGTGCTCACGGTGCATATGGAAAATTCTGTCCTTGATTTTCACAAAGATGTAGGATTCCACTTTTCAATACATCTGAGAAAAAGATCTATAAGGATGCCTAAGAAAATTATCAGAGAATATCTCTATTATATTCTTCAATTTTCCATTTTTATTATAAATCTTCAATGATTTCTATAGCAAAATTAAAATTATATAATGCAAGATTACTGAGGGGTTCATTTCAGTTAACAAAGAGCTGGCTCCCTTAATTTGATAAAATTTCCTTTTAATAAAAAAATTTCCCTTTAATCATAAACACCTTTATTTTTTGTCTTTAGCATTTCTCTTCACAAAGACTCTAATATGGGATGTAACTGTGTGGTTCAAGGATCACTTTTTCTCATCTTTATCTCTATATTGTCTGACCTACATTGCTGACTAAGACATGCAGTCCTTCCAGAGAAATAAATGCCATCAATGGGAAAATTTCTTTGGAATCCCTATAGTAAGATGTGAACTTGGAAGATTATTTTCAGCAGTGGTTTTCAGGAAAGTCATTCTACAAAACAATTCTTTATATTAAATTACCTTAGCCATTATGGTTTTGGGGCCAACGATTACTTAGTGCATAGACTTAAATCTTCCCCTATTCTCAATACTGACTTGGCCACCTTATTAGGTTTCTGTTATAGAAACACAAAAGAGTGCAGCTTTTTTTTTTTTTTTTTGTCCCGGTAAGAATTATTTTTCATCTGCCCTGGCTACCAACAAGTAGAAAATGTCACATACCTTGAGGACATTTTTTTTTTTTTTAAATACTACACAGTAAGACTTTTATTGGTAACAGAATCGCCCATCAGTAAGCAACAGCCCTCACTGTGTGTGGTACCCAATTAAAATTGTGTAACCACTAGGAAGACACAGTTTCAGATTATGGGAAACAGGCCAAGCCATATATAGTATGTTCCAGATCACCTGTAAAAAGGGAGAGCAGCAAGGGAGGCTGGAGGGAGAAACCATGACCGCTCCCATGTGACCCCTGCCAGCAGGTCCTTGTTGAGGACATTTTGAGATTGATGAAATACATTACAAAGACAGTATTAAAAAACAACATGGTATTTAGAGTCATGACCATGACCCTGTAAGAGTATTGATTAAAGAGTTGAAATGGAGTCTCAGAAGTCACTGTTGATTTCAGAAATACCAAAAGACTGTGATGAAATGTGTTCAGAAGAGTTCAGTCAGTTAAGCATCTGTCTGCCTTCAGTTCAGGTCATGATTCTAGGATGCTACTCAATGGGAAGCCTGTGTCTCCCTCTCCCTCTGCATGCCACTCCCCCTGTCTGTGTCACTCTCTATCAAATAAATAAATAAAATCTTTAAACAAATAAATAGGCAATGCAGAGTGATCAGCAGGAAAACAAAACAAACAAACAAACAAACAGAAACCAATATGGGCTTTTAGATTGTGTTGACAGCCAGGAGGTGACTTAGAAAGAGGAGAAGCAAGGAAGGTGATTTTAAACATCTCCAATCTCAGGTTGGATTTTTTTTTTTTTTAATTTAATGTTTCCCTAGCAAGAAAAAGAAGGTTGAGTTGGGTACCTAAGCGCCAACCAGGGCACACAGAGATCTCTGGCTGGGGCACCTGTTTTGAAAGACTGAACTTCCCAGCAGGGCTGGAAGAAGCACTTTCCTTCCTGGAGGGGGATGTTGTGGAGTCTGCACCTTAGAGGAAGGGAAACATAGACAGACTTCCAAGAACACTCACAGATGCTGTTGTGGAATTTCCTGGAGTTTGGATGCCACCCTGGAGGAAAAGGAGCAGAATCCCTAAATTTACTGAGATCTATGTCTTGTTCCTGGTGGGATATGAGCCTCTAAGCAAGATTTAAGAATACTGCAAAAAAATAAATCGCATTGTAGCATGCCTGAGTAAGCGGTAGCTAAAATTTGTGCTCGTCACCGTATATATGTATATATTATGTCCTCTCCCCTCCCACACACTGACCTCTGCACAAATCCCCACTACGTGGGAAAATCATCTTAACCTTGTGTCCATTTCTCCCATATCTCATGCTGCTCCCCACACAGCACCTGTCCCACAACCACACTTCAGATCCCTACCAGCACCCTGCCCTCCCCATCTCCACGCCTTAGCACTCTCTGCCTGGATATTCTGTTTTTACAGTAAGTTTCTCTCCTTAACCTACTCGATGTATTTTAAGTCCATCTCCTTGGTGAATTTACCCCAAATACACTTGGATAAAACTCAATATCATTATCATTAACACCTAAAACAAATAACTGACAAACTTGAATTCTGAATTGAAATGGGAAACGAAAATATCATTAGATAAGCAAAAACTTAGAATCTTCATTGCCAGCATAGCCACACCAAAAGAACAACTTGAGGGAGTTCTCAAGGCAGAAAAATCTAATCCCAGAGGAAACACGGCAGTGTGGGAAGTAATGTGGTGTGCCACAGTGTCAATATTGGAAAAATAAAAGGAAGGCTAAATGTAAAAACAAACATCTTTTTTACTTAAATTGCATGCAGAATTAAAATACGTGATAGTGGTATCCAAAAAGTTGGCAAAAGTAGATGGAGTATAAAATTCTAGGTAAACTTTTGCATTGCCTTGAATTAGGAAAACTCTTAACTTATTGGAGAATTTAATTAATGAGGGATACATATTAAAACTCTAGGATTCCAACAGAATAATGTAATTAATTCCAATTTATAATTTCATGGGAGAAAAAGTGAATAATAAAAAAATCTAAAATTAGTCAAAAGAGGTAAAAAAGCAAATGTAAAGAATAAAAAAAAAAAAAGATGGGATCGGGAGAGAGACCAACCATAAGAGACTCTTAATCTCACAAAAAAACCTGAGCGTTGCCCAGAGAGGGGGGGGCAGGTAGGGAGAGGGTCGTGAGGTTATGGACACTGGGGAGGGTATGTGCTATGGTGAGTGCTATAAAGTGTGTAAGCCTGATGATTCACACACCTGTACCCCTGGGGAAAATAAAACACTGCATGTTAATATAAAAAAATGAAGAAATACTAAGATAGTTGATTTAAACCCAAATGCACCAACAATTATATCAAATATGTAAGAATACTCATTCAAGTTGGTAATAAACTTACTGGACTGGATTTTAAAATTCAGCTCTAAAATCCTTGCTTAACTTTACACTCTCTCTCTTTGGGAAGACTTCAAACAATATAACTGGTCAAGAACTAAAGGACAGTTTATTAACATAAATTTATTTTCAGGATAAGCCTCAACTTAAAATTAAGGTATTTGTGAGATACTGGGAGTTTTTCATGTATTAAAATGTGGAATGGGGTGTGTGAATACATCAAATTTGAAAAAAGGCATTGCTCGGATTCAATCATTGCTTAGAGTGAGCTTCTCCAAGCTTCTGCTACAAACACTTGCTGACATGGTAAAGCGAGGTCCCATTTCTACTGCTGATTCTGCCCACTTCTCTGCTTTGCTACTTTTCTATTGCCCGATCTTCTGAGAGGAATTTCTTGGTGTTTTCACCTTTCATTCTCACCTCTCTGTTACTTTCATTGCTCATTTTCTTCTTTCTATTCTCTCATAATGTCACGTGCTGTTGGTCTTCCCCTAGATCGCTGTTTTCTTCACTTTCATTCCAACATCTCCTTTTGCTGGAGTTACTTTCTTCAGTCTCCTCATCCCTCTGCTTCATGCTTTCGCAAGGAGATCAGTTTCTCTTGTTCACCAGGGCTCTTCCAACAGCGAGAGAATCAGATGTTAAATTCAGATCTGGCCCAAGCCTCAAGTCTGATGTTTAGGGGATAGTCTCCTTTGGGCATTTCTCCACTGTGGAACTGATGATGACAAAATGATATATTTATAACAATAACTATCTTTTCAACGTGATTCCTTCCATGTGCTATGTCACTTCACTTCTTCAAGTGAAGAAGTGAGAACAGTTGCCTGTCATGACCTGTGAATATTATCACTATCAATTATAATGCAAACTTACAATGTCACATATTTATGGGGGAAGATGATGTATTCAAAAAATCGTGTTTGGACACTTAGCTATCTATTTAGGGAAAAAAAAAAAGAGTTGTATTCTTCTTCTGCAAACACATGTGACTGGATATACATATTCCTCTGGGACATATCTGAGTGTAAAACGAAACCATAAAAATTTAAAAGAAACCATTCAATATGTTCATAGTTTCTCATAGAAAATATCGGTAGACTAACTATAGATTTTTAATTTCCCTATAATAAAGAAGTTCAGAAAAGGTAAACTTGAAAAAAACTCTTTAGAACATCTAGTGTATTCTAATTGACTTAGGTGAAATTAGGATGAAAAAGATTTTTTTTCCCCCCAAGCGCTTGAGCCTCCAAAGCCCAGGCCCTATTCAGAAAAGAAAGAGCCAATAGTCACTAGATTTGAGAAAGTTATGGGCACTATCAAAACTTCCCTTTTTCCGGAATAAAGGGAGAAAAGGACCATAATAACCAAGAAAATAGTGAGGATCTCTGAGGCAGGAGCACCCCTTCTCTCCCTCTCTCTGCTCTGGGCTGATGGAAGAAAAGTAACTGATACGCCAGTGTGGTTGGTTGAATAATGGCCCCTTGAAAGAGATCCACATCCTAATACTTGGAACCTATCACTGTTAATCCTCTTTGGAAAAATACGTCTTTGCAGATGTGATTAAATTAAGACTCTTGAGATTAAGGAATTATCCAGGATTATCTGGATGGGCTCTAAATGCCGTGCAAGTATCCTTATAAGAAAGAGGCACAGGGAGATGACACACACATGCACAGGAGAAGGCAGTGGGATCATACAGGCAGAGGGTGGAACAATGGGACCAGAAACTAGAAGAGGCTAGGATGCATTCTCCCCTAGACCTCCAGAGGGAGTGAGACCATGTAGGCACCTTGATTTTGGTTCAGGAGAATAGATTCTGTATTTCTGGCCTCCAGAATTCTAAGGGAATAAATCTGTGTTGTGTTAACCCATCAAGTCTGCGGTAATTTGTTACTGTGGCAATAAGATTCTAATATAGTCAGGTAGGTTGAAGGAGACCTTCAAGGGACCTGTAATGGAAATACATTCTCCTTCCCCTGTGCAGAACTCACAGCGCAGAGAGGTGCCATAGATTGCTGAACCCCACCAAATGTTGCTCGGCCTGTGATGCCACAGTATAGCTAGATTCTTCTGAGAAGCCCACTGGAACTGACTGATAAAAGTAAGAGCTACAGCTGGGGGAGCATGTAACTCTTGATCCTGGGGTTGTGAGTTTGAGCCCTGTGTAGAGTTTACTTATGAATAAAATCTTTAAAAAAAAAAAAAAAAGTAAGAGCCAAAGAGCTTTACTGGCAGGTACGAGGGATGACTGTTCAGTCATTCTTCCAGGGTCCGGAGACCAGGGTCCAGAGACCCAGCAGGCCATCTCACTAGACATCAGTGCGGGAGGTTGGTCACCCAGACCAGATCTCCACTCCATAGAGTCACTGTTGATGCCTGGTTAACTCAGAGGGGGATGGTCGAAAAAACTCAGATAAACGGAAAGGAAGTTTCTATCACCTGGAGGTTAAGGGCATGACCCAGACATCAAGTTCCTGTAGAACACAGAGGAATAGCACACAAGATCTGGAGCTAAATTGCTGGGATGCAAACCTCCAGTTCATCCTTTACTAGATGTTGAATAATCCTAGCCAAGTGATTAACATCTAATGTGTTAGTAAAATAGGGATAATAATCATGCTGACTTTGTGAGGTTTTTCTTGCCTGTGATGATTTAATGATTTAATATATATAAAACACCTAGATAGAGCAGGTGCTCAAAAGTTGTTTGCTACTGTTAAAATGATAGTTGCCTTAAGGATAAGGCAACTGAATCCATGCCCCATAACTCACAGAAGATAGTGGGGTTTTCTGAAATTTCTCTTATGAAATTCCTCTCTTCCTAAAAGGAAGCATTTCTACAAAACAAACTATTAAAAGCCATAGCATTTAAAAAAATAACATAAAGCTATGACCCAAATTCTAAAAATATTTGCATTAAAAATATCCGGTAAGGGGGCACCTGGGTGGCTCAGTGGGTTAAAGCCTCTGCCTTCGGCTCAGGTCATGGTCTCAGGGTCCTGGGATAAAGCCCCGTGTTGGGCTCTCTGCTCAGTGGGGAGCCTGCTTCCCCCTCTCTCTCTGCTTGCCTGTCTGCCTGCTTGTGATCTCTGTCTGTCACATAAATAAATAAAATCTTTAAAAAATATATATATATCCGGTAGGGGTTCCACGGTTCATTAGTTGAGAAGTAACTTGTTGACTCTGATGAGAAAGAGTGTGAGAGGACACTTCAGAATGCTTCCAGTTTCCTGGGCAGACACAGGGCAATCAGCTGAGGCTAAGGGGAGGGGAGGAATGGAGGGAGGAAAAGAAAACTAGGAGAACATGAGAGCCTACTCTGACAGGACTCAAATCTCTGTGTCTTAGCTGAGGACACTGGAGAAGAAGGGGATTGATACATAGATCTAAGACCCCCAGCCACTCTCCTAATTTCAATAAAATGGAACGTTTTCTTGGAGGTACAGGAGAGACTGACGAGGGTGCACTGGCTGTGAATCTGAAGAGGGCAGAGCAGCATGTCCCCTACTGAGCCCCATGGGATTGGGCTGGAGCACCTGTGAGTGACTGCCAGGTGTGCGGACTAGGTGGGGGATTGGTAAGCATGACATTCAGAGGTTAGGGTCCTGTGGAAATCCTTTTTTTCCGTGATGAGATAGATGGCCATTTCATTCTAGAAGACACCCACGAAGACAATCCCAATCTATTCCTGTGGAAGTGGGGCAGACTACATAGTCCCTTGGAATTCAGATGCAACCCTGAGAGAGAAGAGTGGGAGCCCCACACTGACTGAACGTATGTCTATTGTACCCCATGACAGGCGGCTCATGGGAGATTTAATGGTCAGTTACAGAAAGATCAAGAAAATTGCCTTCTGTGGTAGTTGAGATCTTTACCTGCTAATAAGTATGTTTTCTCTACCTCCATGCATGAGTCAGAGCATAAAATCTACAATAAGTATTGGGCTGTCCAAAACTGTGTACAATTTTTGAAATTTTCCCTTTTCTTGACCTAATACCTTACATTCCTCCTTCTAAACCTGGTCCTAAATTTATATCCTCAGTGAATTCTATTTATTCATCCCAGTTATATTAGTATTGATGTCATTTTTCACTTAGCACTTTTTACATGTGTTAATTTTAACTTGGAGCACAATGAATTATTACTGTTTTATGTCTGTCTGTCATACTAACATGGATACTCCCTTGAGGGCAGGAGATCTTTCTTGTTTATTTTTGTATCTTCAAGACCCTGATACAAAGTAATGCTTAATAAATAAACATAAATAATGCACACGTGAATAAGACTTTCTGCAGAGACCTTTATACATACAGAACATTTCCTGATTTTTATTTTGTTAAAAATGTTTAGTAGTGTATAATTGCTGAATTTTATGTAATTTTTTTGCATTCCTCAGATACGTTAAAATGGTGAGTTATGCTATTTTACTTTCTTACGTTAAAGCAAAAGTACATTTTTTGCATAGACTCCAATCATGATATATTATCTTTTTATATATTTCTAGGTTTGGTTTGTTGACCTTTTGTTTAGAACTTTTGCATTTTTTTAATATAAGTGAGGTATCCTTTTCTTCATGTTTTCCACATGGTCACTGTTAGGTTTTAGAATCGTGGCTACTCTAAGTCAAAATATGAATTTTAAGTGGAGATTATGAAATATAAATATCTTCTCTCTGTTCACATCTGGCACTACAGGAACCACACTTGATTTAGGATGACTTGAGAGAAGGGATCTGGCTGTGCTTCTTGGGAGTTTCACTATTAACATCACAAACAGTCTTGGCGGGGGTGGGGTGTGGTAGTAAAAAGTAACTAATAAAAAACAAATCACACACTTAGGACTAACTGGCAAAGAGGCATATGCCCTGTATCAAGACCAGGTAATAAAAGATGCTTGATAAGTTGCAAGCCAGAAAGTCTTCTGTGGCAAAAGCAAATCTGCTACAGACCTACTTGAAGTAAGATTCTTACTGGATTTAGAAAAATTGGTTCAATTACACACTAAAGAGTAAAAATAAAAATGATAGTGATTAATACCAACTAGGATTTCTTGAACTTTTAAATCAAATATATTACTTCATATGTTCAGAGATAATATGAATATGTGACAGGCCATGGAGATACTATCTGGTATCTGGTATCTGGTAACAGAGGTAGGCAGTTGTAAACAACCTTTCTTCTGCCTTCAGGAAATAGGAAATGCTCTATTTGGTGTGATTGACCGAGGGCACAACTTCTCTATGTTTACCTGCTGTTTGCGGCAGCAGTGGGAGCACCGACTTGTCCCCCCTGCAGCCGAGCAGCTCCCCTACCAGAACATGACCCCATCCTGCCTGAAAGCTCCCTGCTCGCCTGGATTCCTGCTGGTACTCTACACACTCTACACAGTTTGGCTCTGGGCTGTGCTGGCTGTGTTTGGAAACCTCCTGGTGCTGATTTCCATCCTGCATTTAAAACCAAGGTTCTCCTCGCCTCTCTGGCCTCTGCTGACTTCCGGGTGGGGGTGACCGTCAGGTCCATGCAAGAGCTGCTGTTACTTCGGGCCAAGTTTCTGTCCCTTCCACACGTGCTGCGTTGTGGCATTTGGTTACTCTTCTCTTTTCCACTTCTCCATCAACAGGTGCATAGCTTTCTGGTCAATCCTAGCAAGTTCACGGTGTGTGGGTCAGGGATGTGCGTCAGTGTCCTGGACCCTGCCCCTTGTCTGCAGTGGGGCTGTGTGCTACACAGGTGTCTGCGATGATGAGCTGGATGGA
This sequence comes from Mustela nigripes, assembly GCF_022355385.1. Lineage (NCBI taxonomy): Eukaryota > Metazoa > Chordata > Mammalia > Carnivora > Mustelidae > Mustela > Mustela nigripes. The sequence continues at coordinate 81,725,078 of NC_081561.1, read as the reverse complement.
CTCTCTAGTGCCCTCAACTGTGTAGGAGGGTGTCAGACAGTTGTAAGTCAATTTTGGATTCTGATATATTTGCTGGGTTTTTTTCACACCTCGTTTGTTACGATGATTCTGTACAGTAGTATTTTTCTTGGGGCCAGAAAACAGGCTACAAAGATTGAAAACATTAGTAGTAAAGCGGAAGGCTCAGGGACATACAAAGCCAGAATGAGTAAGAGAGAGAGAGAGAAAAGCCACTAAAACCCTGGTATCACGGTGATAGCGTTTTTGATCTCGTAATTACCGTGTATCATTGACTCATTTATTGATTCTCTTGGGGGAGTCATAACACCTTCATACATTTATGAGATACTTTGCTGGCTCGGTTATTATCACTCTCCTGTAAATCCTTTGATTTATGCTTCACCTTACCCTTGGTTTAGGAGAGCAATAAAACACATTATAAGTGGCCAAGTATTAATAGACAGTTCATCAACCATAAGTTTGTTTTCTTAAGGAAGCAAAATTTCAAATTGAGGAATTTGTCACTATATTAAGAATTTCCTAATAACTGTGGCATGAACCACAGGCATGAAAATGATGCATTCACCTGGGGATGAGAAATGGGACCTCAACTTTAGTAGTACAACCTTTATGTTTTTAGGTAAAGTGAACATCTCTAAGCACTTGAAGGGGATATGTTTATTTAAAAATGGCTGACATAAGTCATATTTTCTAGTTTCCTCAAATCCGTGTGCTTCCTGACTTCAATTATTAATTATTTTCCTTTTTCAGGCATCCCTTTAGGCTTTTCTTTGGGTCACCTCAAAGATTGTATAGATCTGTGAAGTTTCACGGCTCCTGTCTTTCTGGACTCTATGTACTTGACTTCCATTTTAAGCAGCTTGTTTCTTGGAGTCCAATCTTTCTGTAGCTCTTGAAGTTCTCTAAGGCTGATTTCAGGCTCAGAACTGGATTCATATTTTATATTTTGGGGGATATTTTGTTGAATAACCATGAGCAGATGGTACAATTTCCACACCAGTGATTGTCCTATGTGATTGTTTTTTCACCTTCCCAAGTGTGTCGTTTCACCTTCCAGCCATTATGGAGGGCAATTTTCTGTTATTTTCTTTTCTATAAACACTATCCAAAGTGTGTACATTGTTGATGACAAAAATAACAATGCATTGCAAGTTATGGAGAAAGGATGGCCCACTCAAGAAGTGTTGGTGTGGCATACAGCTTTTTGGAAAAGTATTGTTAAGCATTCCTCATATCATAAACGAAAACAAAACTCATATTTCTACATGTTAAAAAACTAATAACTTCAGAATTTTTCAGTGGAAGAGTTATGACCAAAAACCTATTATAAATTCATGCACTCAATTTACTTTTCTTTTCTAAATTCAAAAGAAACAAAGCCTAGGTAAAGAAAAACAAAAACGTTAACTTGGAAACGTATTGGCAACATACATGGTCAAAGGAGGGCTAGTAGATTTAAAAATAGAAAGTCCTCTTACAAAATAGTAAAACAAAGATTAACACCTGACTAGACATATGAATAGGATTTCACAGAGAAAAATACACAATGCCTAATAAATACATGAAAATGTAAATTTAAAAATAATTTTTAAATGCTAATGAGAATGTGATGGAGTATCATATATCAAATTGGCAAATATTAGAAGTTTCAATAATACCCAGCATTAGAGCGTGGGAAATTGGACACCTGTACGAATAGAACATGCTCACATTACAACTTGGGAGAACAGAATTTATTATCTCTTTTTTTAGAGGAAGTGAAAATTTAAAACACACTTGTCACTTGGTCCTGCAGCTCTTATTTCTAGTAATTAATTTGGGATTAGAGTCAGCCAAGGAAGCAAAGATGACAATAACATTCACTGTATAATTAATTTTTTAATAAATTAATTTTTTTTCAGAAAAACAGTATTCATTATTTTTTTCACCATACCCAGTGCTCCATGCAATCCATGCCCTCCATAATACCCACCACCCAGTACCCCAACCTCCCACTCCCCCCCCGCCACTTCAAACCCCTCAGATTGTTTTTCGGAGTCCATAGTCTCTCATGGTTCACCTCCCCTTCCAATTTCTCCCAACTCCATTCTCCTCTCTAATTTTTAACCCACTGAGCCACCCAGGCGCCCCCTCCATTCTCCTCTCTAGTTTTTAATTATCAACTGGAAAAAGCCTACATCCATATGGGATATATTAAATAAATTATGTCCCACCTCTGTAGTGGAGGGTTATGAAGTCATTAAAAAGCACAAATGAGTTCTGTATAAATTGACATGGAAAGACAATCACAATACTATTTTTTGATTAAAATCGAAACAAAATCCCAAAACCCAGACCCAAATTAGACAACAGTATATGAAGTCTGGCCCCCATCTATGTATATTTCTACATGCTTTTACAAAGTCTAGCTTTTTATATAATGGACAATGTGTGTGTATATGGGGGGTTTATTTTGTCATTTATCTTTTTTTTTAATATAATTTTTTATTTTTTATAAACATATATTTTTATCCCCAGGGGTACAGGTCTGTGAATCACCAGGTTTACACACTTCACAGCACTCACCAAAACACATACCCTCCCCAATGTCCATAATACCACCCCCTTCTCCCAAACCCCCTCCCCCCCAGC
>NC_081561.1:81696861-81721926 GCF_022355385.1 Mustela nigripes | reverse complement strand
ACTTGAAAAGCTTTGCAAAATATCTGGTCATCTCTTCTTATGTTTCCTTTTCCCCACTAGGGTTCAAATTTCTAGAGGACGGGGTTTAACTCCAGTTTATCACTGTGTTCTGTTCTGTAGGTCTCCAGGTAGGCAGAGTCACTATGCTCTGTACTCAATCACAGAAGGAGAAGTGAAGGGATACAATGGAATCAATGCGATGCAGTAAAATGAATATCAAAAAGCTGGATATAGTATTCTTGGCTGCATGTTTTTCTCATTTAGTGCTCTGAAAATATCATGCCATCTCTTTCTGGACATTGGGGAGGGTATGTGCTTTGGTGAGTGCTGTGAAGTGTGTAAACCTGGTGATTCACAGACCTGTACCCCTGGGGATAAAAATATATGTTTATAAAAAATAAAAAATTAAAAAAAAACATGTAAAAAAAAAAGCAAACAACTGAAGTATTTCCTGATATATGGCAATGAATGTACACGTGCCTGCATGGATATTTAAGTTATGATATTTCCAAAATATGGGTATTTTACAGACTTTTGGAAAAATTATGCAAAACCTTTTCCTGATATAGAATGAACCCCTAAGAGGTGTATTAAGTGAAATAACCAAGAGGCAGAACATTAATAAGCATTTTTCTATCTTTTTTAAAGTGTAAGAGAGCAGAATGTGTTTATATGATTGTTTGCGTCTAGAAAGACATGTAGGAAAGTGGTTGCCTCAAAAACAGACGTTTATAGGAGAAAAGAACGAAGACTAGAGGGAAATTTATTTTATAGTCTATAGACCTTGATTCCTTTTGCTTTTTTTCATATGCACGCACTCCTTTACAAAAATTAAAAATATTCTTAAATAAGTTTCTTTATCTTATTTTTCTTTATGCTATCCAAACATACTAATTAAAATTTAACTAGCTGTAGCAGAATTTAAAAACCCTTATAACTCAGGCTCATGAAGTCTCTGAATTAGAGAAATGCAGTCATTCAAATCCATAGTATAACATAGTTTATGTTCAGTTTAAAGGGAATCTTTGTATATTGGTCATTTTCAGTATTTGTAGTATTTTAAGTGATTAGCAAACTAAGGCATTTATCACCATAGCTTTGTGATTCCCACTTAAAATATGTTGTTAATTTTTTTTGTTTAAAATTCTTAATAAATCTTTTATTGTGGTACAACACACACCCAGTAAGTACACAAATATCAAGCATATAGCTTATGAGATTTTAAATACATATACATCTGTACAGCCATAATCCAGAAGAGACATAGACTATTTCCAGGATGCAGATGATTCCTTCTTGCCCCTTTCCAGTTATACCTCTCCCCAAGGACAAACCAAGTGGAAGGGGAGGGTGAGATGCCCCCAGGTAGGGCAAACAGAGGAATGGGTTACTGGGGGCCAGTGATACCTTCAGAAAAGTGGGAACCCCAGGAGAATGAGTAAATGTGACAATACAAAGAAAGGCCAAGTTGGACGTCGACAGACTTGATGCCTTTGGTGAGAATTTTAAAAACCTTATCTCAGAACAATGAAAAGCTACATTCACACCACGTGTCTAGCAGGAAACAGATGGTATGGTCAGCCTGGGTGACTGAGGAGAGTTTAATAAAGGGCTTATATACAAAGACATGGGCAGCATTAAGAAAACCAGCAAGAAACAGCCTAGCACCCAGGGACAGCAATAACACAGTGTCACCACCCTGCAGGGTCCAAAGTGCCTGGGCAAGGGCACTGGTTATGGGAATTTGAGAGAGGGATTCCACCTGACCTTTCCTGAAGGAAGTTCACCAACCCCAGGGCAATGTGGCAGAGAGGTTGTCTGGGTTAAATACCTTCATTTCAACTTCCTTACATCCTGCAAGTACTTCTCATTGGTAAAATGCCCCTGGACACCCGAGGGCAAGGGGATTCCCTTAATTCTAATCCTAATCTGTGCTCCCTTCTAGGGAAAACAGAGGGAATCTAGTATAGAAACCATGGGAGATATTTGAGAGGACAGTCATTAACTTCAGATTAACTGCAGAGTAGACTGGAAAGCTGTGAAATCTGCAGCAAGAACTCAAGTTAGCATGGATGGGAGGGGAGGCCTATTTACAGATGACCGTGTATGTCCTTCACTGTGTAATTAATGTCTATATCAATAAATAGAGACAGTTTGCCCATAGCCTAATAGCTATGTATTTCATGCAGCCAACTAGCTAAATCCATACAAATAGCTGATTCCATTTCTACTCAGATAGATTTATATCTATAGACAGTCCTCGTCTAATAACCACATGCCATTGTCCCACATACTAAAAAGCTGGCATCCCTGTAGTGATCCCTCCCTCCTTGGGAAACCCCTGATGCTGTTTCCATGATAAGCATACAGAGGTGGGGGAGGACATATAACTAAGGCTCTCTCCTTTGACCAAATTTTAATCAGTCTCCTTTAATCCCTGTATTTAGCTAGACCAGATCCTGGGCTTCCCTCTCCGCCTTTGTAAAATCCAGTTTGAGCAAGAATCGCTCAGTCAGTTCCGCAAAAATCTCCCACCCTTGGTATCTAACCAGCTTCAACCTCTGATCATTCTGACCCGCCTTCAGCAAAAATTCTAATGAGTCAGTCAAAAAGTTCCTTTAACCCTGGTGTTTCCTCTTAGTAATTTTCCACCCACTGTCCCACACCCTATTCTTTGTGAATAGATCCCCACTGGAGTGTGTGGGAGTCAGATTTGAGTCCAATCTCCCCTACAATACAAACCATGCTATAGTAGCCTCCCTTAAATAGTCTGTTTCGCTACCATTGATGAGGGGATGAATAATTTATTCTTTAACACACACACACCATGCAGTGATTTTTTTTTTAAAGATCTTATTTATTTATTTGACAGACAAAAATCACAAGTAAGCAGAGAGGCAGGTGGGGGTGGGGGGGAAGCAGGCTCCCCGCTGAGCGTAGAGTCCAATGCAGGGCTCAATCCCAGGACTATTGAGATGCTGACCTGAGCCAAAGGCAGCGGCTTAACCCATTGAGCCACCCACTTAACCCACTGAGCCACTCAGGCGCCCCTACAATAAATAATTATTAATTAAGAAAGACAATAGAGTCAATAAAAGTTCTCTTTCTATCCAGAAGAAAGAAATGGAGTGAAATAAATTCATTTCAGCTAACTTCAAGAACAAACTAAAACATTACTTCTTTATTTATGGAGATTGATTGGCTTATGTTTATATCTATGTTAGATCTATCCATATTATTTGTACTTCAGAGACCTCAAATTAATTTACAAATAAGTTTTCCAAACAAGCAATTATTAATTTGAAAAGCATTCAGTAAGAAATGTGGGAATTACTAGAGACCTGTTGGAAAAGATTTAGGAAGAAGACAGAAGCAAAATGTACATAAAAGATGTCAGTGTCTTTACTAGTAACAGCTTGTAAGAAACTCTTGGTTCAATGCTGAGCAAGCATGTGGGATAGGTATTTGTTTTTCCAAAGAAAATCATGTACTCGTGTCCCTGGAAAGATAGTAGGTCTAACTTACGTGATTTTTTTTTAAAACGAAGAAATATTACAATGGCGATATGTGGATCATTATCATTTTAAAAATAGCCCATTATTTCCAAGTTTCAATTATTAAAGGAAATGGAGGAGATATCCATTTAAGAATATAATACGTTAACTCAGTAATCATTGAAATGGGCGAAACCAGCTTACAATCCTGTTTAGTAGTGGGATTCCACAAAGACATGGATTCTAAAGGGAACATTATAAAAAAGAAACAGTCTGAACACTTAACTATGACTATAAAAAGTGATGTGAATTAGGATGCAAGTAACATTGCTGAAAAGTAAATTACACAATATTTGAGCTTCAGGAGACATTAGAGAAGAAACAGTATGAAAATCCAATTTTCTAGCTGAAACTCCGTGAGATACAAAGGAATTCAAAGATTGCCAAAATAGTCTCACCTGGCACTGGCAGATGGCAGGACCAGGAGAGGACGCAGAAATCCTAGCTTCTGTGCTCTTTTCCTTCACCTCTGTATCTCCTCTGTCTCAATAAAATAACAAATAAGGAGCCCAATATTTTCACAGAATTTTAACTTATCCAAGGAATATTCGGTTGACTTCATTCTCTCCTTTCCTACACTCTCCTATAGAAACACTGAGTAAAGAAGGACTGTATTTCTTTTCGAATTAAGAAGTTTTTCCCCACCACTCAAACCGTGGTGTCCTAAGAAGCATGTCCACAACCTCATGACACCACACAGCCCACTGCCACAGCACCATTCATCCTTCCTACTCCTTGCCTGCATTCAGTTAAAGAAGTCATTCTTGGTACAAATCAATAGTGCGTGTCCGAGATGAGAAGATCTCCCCACTCAGGCAGAGTTTCAGTGCCTTTCTGAACCATCGGTAGGAAAAAACATAGATGATAGGGTTGCAGGCTGAGTTGAAGTAAGCAAACCAGATAAAGATGTCAAAGATCAGTGGTGGTGTGATGAAGTTAAGAAGGCTGTCAACCAGCGTGTCAATGGTGAAGGGAAGCCAACACAAGAGGAATATCCCCACAGCGATGCCTAGAGTCTTGGCAGCTTTTCTTTCACGTTTGGTAGCCCCAGCCAGGTTTTTGCTCAAGGTGTTGATCTGTTGAGCCTGCCTTGTGGCAACCACAAAAATCTTCACATACAAGCTGATCATGATGAGGCAGGGGAAAAAGAACATAGGAAAGTTTAGCCAGCCCCAAAACTTATTGAATAGCAGTTGGCAACTGCCAACACAAGGCATCTCTTCCAGCCACTGACTGAGCGCATTCTCTACCACATCTGTGTAGAGGAAGAAGGCAGTGTAAACTGCTGGGATCCCCCACCCTGCCAGGATGTACCTGAAGGCTACCCTGACCGTGAACTTGGAGGGATAGATCAGGGGCTCACAGATGGCACAGTGGCGGTCAATGGAAATGAAACAGAGATGGAAGATGGAGGTGAGGCAGAAGAGGGTGTCCAAGTAGGTATGCAGGCGGCAGAGGAAGTCTCCAAAGTACCAGCAGCTCTCTACTGAGCGAATGATGCTGAGGGGCAGCACTAGCAGACCCAGAAACATATCAGCCAGAGCCAGGGAGAGCAGCAAGAAGTTGGTGGGAGAGTGAAGCACTTTGAAGTAGGACACAGCAAACACCACAAACAAATTTCCTAGGACTGTAATCAGCATGCCTGATGCACAGGCCAGGTAGATGGCCAACCGAATGTCCAGAGGATGGATTGTCCTGGGGCAAGACCCATTCATCTGGTAGCAGAATTTTGTGGAATGTTCTTCAGCACCTTGGATGAGGACAGCTGTCATTTATGATTTCTTCTTTTCCTCTCTCTCTGGGAACTGGCCACCTGTCCCACCCCCCAAAAAAAGACATAGAGGAGAAACTGAAGAGCGGTTTGGAACCTAGTGCAATTTCCTGCGGTACTGAATAAAATGTGCTCCAAAAATCAAAGCAACGTGGGATTTAAGATCTCCTAAGAGTCATTTCTATGCAAACTCTGTTTTGTCTGACTGGGCACTTTTGAAAAGAGTGTAGAAGAAGAGTGTAGACTGTATCTTCAAGGAAAAAGAAGAAGAATGTAATCTAAATGTTCCCACAAAGACAAAACAGGCAATGTCACAGTAGGTGTTATACAATTATTGAGAGGGTGCCTCTGCCATTTTGATAAGCTCACCCATTGTCAAGTGTAAAGTGAGACTTTAAGCTGTAAGTCTGAACCAAAGGAAGAATTCATTCTTTGTAACAAATCATCACTTGGGGAAGGAGTAACTTCTGGCTCCTCCCTTCAAGACTTAAATAAAATGACAGTAATTAACAGCTTAAGCTTTTTAATTACATGTCCACTTTCCCAAGAAAATAATTCAAAATGCAAATAATTAAAAGAATAGAAAATGACCCGATTTCAGTTCTGCTGCTGCACAATTCTTAAAGAGAACACACATTGTTTATACATCTCTAAAGAGCTATGTGGTTTGAAAAAGTATTTCTTCTATCTTAACACTAACCTGTGAAATTTTAAACAAGTTCTAATAAAAATGAATTCAACGTTTCTAAGCTGCTTACATAGGTAGGAATCAGAATCACTTCCTCAGAAGAAGCCCTTCTTGTAGCAGGTGAACATAGGTATGTAGAATTCTCTCCTAGCAGCAAAGAGTACAGATGTGCAATCAGGATATGATTTTATACTCCAGATAGAAACCAGTCCTCAGTGTGTATGTCACACAAATGAGGGATAGAGGAGCACCAAGGGACCTAGTTTACACTACTCACAAGTGTCAGGAGCTTGAGGCTCCTACTTGGGACAGGATCATTTATCCTGCCAATTAATTAGAGATAATTGAAGACACTGGTTTTTATATGTTGTTTAGTTTTATTTTTGGTAAGTTTCATATATCCCTTCTGCTTTAGGATTATTCGTGTACACTTTTTTCAACAAAATAGTTGAGAATAATTGATCATAAGCCCTTTGGTTTGTGACCTCCACATTGGATTCATCATGATTTTTTTTTTTATTTGTTTTAGCTCTTAGGTTTTATCTTGGTTAAAAAAATCACAGTAGATAAAACAGTGCCCTGAATACAGCAGTTAGATTCTGGTTCTGTTACTGCCTAGGTCATGATTTATACCCTTTTTCCCTCTGTCTCCTAATTGGTAAGAGTACCTATAATTATACTTAAACGTCCCTACTTCACATGGATATTATCAAGGAAAATAATATATTCAACCATGTTCTTGTTGGGGGCCTTGTGCCTAGAAGGGGTTAACCCAACAGAGCAACAGTTCTTGGGAACCTCTTCAACCGAGGACCTTCGCAGGTGGCGAGCTAGAGTGCCACTGTGTCTCCCTGCTGATTGTTATGAGAACTTTGTGAGGTTTGGCTTGTTGCCATTGCAGCTGCTGTCTCAAGACTAAGTTAATAAGGCTCCTGTGTTTTGTGAATATTGAGTTATGGCCTAAGTGTCTAAACCACGAAGGTCAAGGCTGTCTGATATCTCTGCATGGCCAGCTACTCTCAGGCCAAAATAGAAACTAGAACCAGATGTACAGGAGGTGATTCCCTTACTGTGTGGTGTAAATCAGAACTCTGCGAAATAGACTTTGGCACTTGCTTGACACGTTTGCCTGAGTCCCTCCTGTTCCCCACACTCCCTTTCTTCATTCTCCTCTCCTTCAACCCTGCTCCCTCTTGTCGCGCCGGCCACGACATAGTCTGCTCTCTGATTCTTGGTACCAAACCTCCAGAGGATGAAATGCCTCTTTATGGCCTTAGAGAGATCATTACACAATATAAGTCAAAATGACATTGCAAAAATGACATAATTCTAAATGTGACAAGAGATTACATCTGCCAGCAGAGCCTTTCATAGAAGGTATAGAGGTCAAAAAAAAAAAAAAAAAAAAAAAGAAGGAAAGAAAATGGAAAAAAAAAAAAAATGAAGGAAGTTGGCAGGCATCTCTACCCTCTCTACACAGCCTGGGCTAAACCCAGTAGTGATTGTTGGAAATTTGCCTTGTACCAGGTCCATGTGCACGAAAACAGATTTCTGACTCCAGAACTTGATAATCAGACCAGGAAGGATCCTGCATTACCACAAACCATGACACCCCTCTGTTTATAAGACATAGTCCATCGGCGATCAGCCAGGAAGTCCTACAGTTCTAAGTTTAATGTGACCAAGAATGTGTGAAAAATAAGGACAAATCCCTTACAAATAAAATAAGGCCTAAAGGAGGAAATTCTCTGTTAAAAAAAAAATGTTTTGTTTATTTGGGGGGATATATTACATCAAACCTGAAATGCAATATGGAATCACAAGTCTATTTGGAGATACAGAATTTAAAATGACTATTTCTAGTGGGGCGTTTGGGTGGCTGAGTGGGTTAAAGCCTCTGCTTTTGGCTCGGGTCATGATCTCAGGGTTCTGGGATCGAGCCCCACATCGGGCTCCGCATCAGGCTCTCTGCTCAGCAGGGAGCCTGCTTTCCCTCTTTCTCTCTCTCTGCCTGCCTCTCTGCCAACTTGTGATCTGCTGTGTCAAAGAAATAAATAAAATCTTTAAAAAAAAAAAGACTATTTCTAGTTTTGTGATCCCTAGATCAGAGATTACCTAATTCTCTGCACCCAGTTTTCTCATCCATTAATTGAGTATAGTACACTACCTACACCACAGTTTTATCATGACGATGAATGAATGTTAAGAACAGTACCTGTCAGAGTAAGCAGAATTGGACAGACAAGAGTGTGAGTGGATATTATTTCAGACCCCGTGTCAACCCTCCCAATTTAGGGCTCTTGTTCCCTCTTCCACTCACTTTCAGAAATACATTCCAGTTAACATAACAGCTAGGAGGAAAAGTCATTGGAGTCTAGAACCTCTAGGTTTTCTTGCTTATCTCAGGATTCAGGGATGCTCCTTTCCCCCTGCTTGCCTCAAAGTGGCTATTTATTTTAAGAAACAGGAAATAACTGTAAGTGAAATATTTATGAGAAAGTCAAAATTTTGTTTGATTTAGGATTTTAACAATTAGTCTTGCTATTTTAATATCACTAAAGCCACTAGTCTAGGCCACAAAACAGGAATATTAGTGTTTTCCCGCCGAAGCAATGTCAGACTCCCTTGAAATAAACTACCGAGTTTTGGTCCAGCAGAGAGAAAGGCAGCTAGGTGATATTCTAAAAAAGAAAAAAATCAAACCAATGATCTCCAAGGAACATGTAAATCTTCAGCAACGTTACGGAAACGCAGTTACTAAGTGTTTAAGAATTGCCTCTGCTTGTTTTTGTAGTCTAAAACAGCAATCACTGTTGGTGACTAAGGTCTGAGGAAGGGAGGGCTTTCTTTTCTTTTATTTCATTTTCCTTTCCTTTCTTTCCTTTTTTTTTTTTTTAACAGAAAGAATTGTAAAAAAAAAATTCCCTTGAAAGGAAGAAAGAAAGAAAGAAAGAAAGAAAGAAAGAAAGAAAGAAACAATTTGTTTAAGGAGTATAAATTTTCCAGTTTTTAGTAGCCCCTCTGTAATCCATAGACCAATTAAATGCATATGAAAGGAAAAACGTAGGTTAGCAGTAGATGAAGTAAAAACCATGGGATTTATCAAGAGATAGACCTGGCTTTGAATCTTCTAATATTGGAGAAGTTGCATAATCTCTTAAAGGAACTGGGGTTTGAGCTAGGGGTTATAGGGAATGCTAAGATTCGATATTTCAGTGGTTGGAAATGGCTCCCTTGTTCAATCTGATGACACATTGCTTTGACAGTTTTCCCTCTACCCCAAGCTGGGCAAAAATTTCCTCCTCCATATTCCCATAGCTTATTGTGCTTGGCTCTATCACAGAACGTATTACCATGTTGTGGAATTAAGTGGCTATGTCTCTCCTATTAGACTGTAACTCCCTTGAAGCCAGGATTTCAGTTTTAGTCATCTCTGAACCACAAACAGTCAAAGTAGCCCTTGGCACATAGTAGATGCTCAGTACATGTTTATTGAACTGAGTGGTTTTCAATACAGAGAGCACAGTGTCCATGGCAGCCATCGTCCTCCTGAGATAATGGCTGTTCTAGTCAACCTAGATACATTCTGGAAAGAAGAACATTGGATTTGGAATAAAAATGGAATGATTCACTTTTTCTAGGAATAGCCACCTCCCACTTCTCCCACTTGGGAAGAGCTTGTGGTGTTGTTTTGAGTAATAATTGAGCTGATGTTCACGGGCATCTTTTGTACATGACAAAAGTTCTTCATGAAGGTAAGGAGTGATTATGACTACAACAGAAGCTTCCACTCGCTCTTTCATTTCTCATCTGTTTAGCTATGCTTTTAGTGGGCAAAAGAAAATGCTGGTCTACAAAAAGGACCCGTGGCCTCAGATCCAAGTTCCTTGATATTGTCACATGTTTTATGCTATTCTGAGAGCAAACGACAAAATGAGTTATGTACTGAGTGAAGGGCTGCCCTTCCTGTTCAGTCCCTAGGTTCTAGCAGTTCAACCACCTTGTGAATCCCTAAAGAGGAAGGAAGATTCATCTTGGAAAGCTGATGGTAAAACGTTCCTGCCATCCTGCAGTGCTCTATTACCCCCATCAGATGCAGGAAGGAGTTCTCGCTCAGCCTAACTCCTCCTGCTTCTTTGATTCTTCAAACAGAAGGAGTACCCTAGCCTCTGGCATGTTGCCTTCAGGATTAGGGGCAGAGGAAATTGCCTCCTGAAAGACTGTATTCCTACAACCATTAAAGAATAAACCAATACTCCACTAAGTATCTCAAAACCTAATTTTGATTTCAAATCCTGTCCTTTGATAATAATAATAATTTGCTGAAACATCTCAAGACCTAAATATGCCATATTCAAATGACCAAATAATAAATACAGTCCTCAGGAGACACCTTTTTAAAAAAAATCTATTTATTTGAGAGAGAGTGAGAAAGAGAGCACACAAGCAGGGAGAAGGGCAGAGAGAGGGAGAAGCAGACTGCCCGCTGAGCAGGGAACCTGATGTGGGGCTCCATCCCAGGCTCCAGGGACCATGACCCAAGTCCAAGGCAGATGCCCAGTCAACTGAACCACCCAGGTGCTCCACTGGAGGTTCTTAATATTCAACAGAATATGTAGATCCAGAGAGTATTGGAAATTCTCAACCTGATAGAGATACTATTAAATGTGTTTTGGAGTAGTGAATCACTCCCAATAAATAGTTTACAGTGAGGATAGAGTCAAAAAAGCAAAAACATTCACAATTCATTTAAGATTTACATATTTGTGTTGTATATATATGTGTATAGTATATATTATATTACATATATTTATTATGTATTTTATGATTATATTTATATAATTTATGCATAATTATACAAAATAATATAAATAATTTCATACATAATTATATAAATGTGTATAATTACATAATTACTATCATTCTATGATTATATTTATTATATGATAATATTTGTATAATTATATTAAAATTTATATAAATTTATATAGAAACACTAGAAACTTCTAGGGTTAAGATGTCCTGCCTGGATGTGTGATGTCATTTGGCCAGATCATAGAATGGAGGGGTTTGCTTAACCAAATACTCTGATATTACTATAAGAATTATTGTAATAAAATGCACTTAACATTAAAACCTCTGCTAATGGTAACAAGTTTTGTCTTTAACTTATCAGTGTCTGAAGGTTATCATTCTTAAAAGCAACCTTTCTTCCTGCAAAAGTAGGCCAAGTTATAAATAAAATGCATCAGCTGCATATAAACAGTTCTAAGTTTGCAGATATATTCTACTTGGCTGGAAGACTCCTTCTGTTGAATATCTGCATTTGAGAAATTTCCCAATCTGCCATTACAAGATAGTGAGCAATATTTCTATATGACCAAATCATTCTATGAAGCACTTTTGCTAGTGAGTCACTAGGTAAGGGAAGGGAATTATCGTATGGTTTCACTTATTTGTGGAGCATAACAAATAGCATGGAGGACATGGGGAGTTAGAGGAAGATCTTATCTCTGTTCTCAGGGAGCTCACTCTATGAGCATGAAAGCTTCATTTTAAAGGTTGCAAATGTTTCTGAGTCAGTAAGTCATTTTCCTCTAAGCACTTCTGTTGGCCCTGTCCCCACGTTCCCTAATAGAATATTGTGCACATATGACCAAAAAGAACAGGAATTAAATTCAGTTCAGTTTCTTCTTTATAAATAGGATCTTTCTTCCATCTTCTCTCCCAAGAGAAGGAGTCCCCACTTATCTAACCTTATACTTGTTTATTTCTGTGAATTTGAGTTATTCTCATTTTCTTCAGAGCTTCTATGTTTCTGTTATCCAGTGAACATGTTCAAAGATTTTTATGGAAAAGGAACCATACCAGACCCTGTAGGATACAAAAAATGGAAAATAGAAAGGTACAGCGTCATACAAAAGAAGCTTCTAGTCTAGTGAGGAACCAACACACCTGTGTACATTCAACTCTGATACAAAGCAGGAATCAGAGAAACAGGTTTGGGGCAGTAAGGTGCGCTCAGAGGGAGGATGCTGGATACGTAGAGTTTGAGATCTTGATGGAGCATTCAGAAAGATACTTCACTGGTAATAAGAAATGAGGGACTCAAAGTTTGGAAGAAATAATATAGCTGGAAATAAATATATTTCAAAGAAGTGTACATAGATATGCATATTGAGGCTTTGCACTTAGCTAAGGTTATAGCAGGGCTTCTCAACAATAGAACTCTTGAAGTTTGAGGCCTGATAACCTTTTTTTGTGGGGGCTGCTCTGTGCATTGTAGACAGTTGAGCCGTATTCCTCAGCTCTACCTTCTAGATGTTAGTAGCACTTCCTCCCTGACTGCGAAAACCAAAAATGTCTCCTGACATTGCCAAAGGTCCACAAGAGGCAAATCTGTCCCTGGTGGAGAAGAACCACCAAATTAGAGAGACAGGGTGATGGTGTGAAGGGTGAAAAGAAGATTGTAAAGGACAAAATAAGTTTATGGGGTAGAAAGAAGAGAAAGACAGAAAGACATGTGAAGAGACATTTGAGGCAGTAAGTATTATCTTAGAACTGTGGGGTAGGGCAGGAACTTCAGTTTGTGAATGAAGATCAAGCTTGGTGAATAATTAGTATGTACACACAGGCACTCAAAGAGGTGGAAATACCACCTATATGTTTATACACATGTTCTCTCTCCATATATATGGGTATATATATATAGATATAGATATAGATATAGATATATAGATATCTATATGTGTATATAGATATAGATATCTATATATCTATATATATATCAATCTATATATCTATATATAGATATATAGATATATACATATATATGTATAGATATATATATAGATAGATACACATATACACACACACATATATATACACATTACATATTGGGAGAAAGAAAAAATATATTCCTAAACTCTTTCTTTATTCATTCTTCTTATTCAGAAAGACTTTAATCAAAACATCACAAAACTCACATCAATCCTTTTGGAAAGAGGTTTAAGTCAGAACCACCAAAAAAAACAAGGAAATAAAAAAAAGGAAAAAAAAGAAAGTAGCTGTGCCTGTCTGCTTTCTTCTCCCCTTCACATTCACATCACTCACATGCTCAATAATCTAGGTTCCCAGTGTACTCAAGCTCGCTCTCCCACTCCTCTAAGATATAACAATAATCTTAAGAAAGACTTAGATTACCCAGTGTGGCTGCCAGTGAGTGTGGAGATCAAATAGCTGTGTCTCCTCCTCCGATGTTTACAAGAAAAAAAGACGGTCCCCATTTGATTTAAAACAAAGAGATGAAACTCCAAATCCTTGGTAAATTCAGGAATCAGCAAACCATGGGACAGAGTTTCTTTTTATTGGAGATGCCTTCCCCACAACCCCAGAAATTGACCAGTTTGGTAGCTCTGGTACGCCCAGAAAGCTAGATCTATTCCTCCTGTTTAGGTATCCGACACCAACATGAAGACTATCTTTATCCAGCAAGTCCATGGCCCTACCTTTGGGGGAAAGAGCATCCAAGATTCCCTGACCAAAAAGAATGGCGAACATTGCCCTAAGCATCTGCAGGAAATAGGTTTAGGGAGGAAGAGTCAGGCTGAAAGATGGTTCCCGTGACAATCATCCTCAAAGCCTTGCGAAACCAGGGATAAAACATACCGTATATAATGGGATTGAAAGTGGAATTGAAATAACCCAGCCAGAGAAAGGCATTGTATAAATCTTCAGGAGTTGTAAAATTAATGAAAGGGTCTGTGATCGTCAAGACAAAAAAAAGGGCAGCCAGCACAGCACAAACACTCCCATGACTATCTTAAAGTCTTGGTGGCCTTGCTTTCTTTTTTGGATGATACTTTCATTTTGCTTTCTGACCATGCCTGTTTCCTGGTAGGACCCATGCTTCCTAGCTACTGTGAAAATGTGTACGTAAATCCCCACCATTACAGTCCCAGGGAGAAAAAAGGCTATAAAGGAGGCCAGCACCCCCCAGAGCTTGTTAAATATCAATACACACAAACCTGTACAGTCAATGGCTGCAACAAAGTCTTCTGCACCAATTATGTTGAACTCTGAGAATACCAGGCCAAAGGCAAAAAAGATGGGGATGGACCAACTGATGAACAGGAAGACCTCTATTACAGGGATGGTGATTCTGGTGACGTAATGCAAAGGATCACAGACAGCATAGTAGTGGTCCACAGAGATGAAGCAGAGGTGAAAAATAGACGTGGTACAGAGCATGATGTCACAGCAGCTGTGGACTTTGCAAAAGAGGTCTCCAAAATACCAGCAGGACTCGATGGACCTGACCATACTGAAAGGCATGACCACACAGCTCAACAAAAAGTCCGTGGTGGCCATGGAGAGGATCAGGAAGTTGGTTGGGGACTGGAGCTGCTTGAAGTGGGCGATGGAAATGATCACAACCAGGTTGCCCATCATGGTCATCACTATAGCACCAATCATGACAATGTACATGGTACACACACTCAACACAGACCTCACAATTCTAGGGCAAGAGTTGTTGACCAAAGCAAAGCAAAATTGTCCTTCTGGAGGGTTCCAAAGATCAGGTGAATTCATTGTCTTTGTCCTGTGGGTACTATTAGTCTTCTCCAAAAACACTATGTTTCTCTCTTTTCTATAAAAGAAAGAGGAAAAATAATGAAAATTGTTGGTGGACCAATTTTCTGAAAGGCCCAACTAGCTGCCATTCTAATCCCAAGCTGAACTCCCTATCTACCAGGAGCATTGCTTCCTAAATTTTAATGTACACAGGAATCACCTAGGGATCATTTTAAAACATAGATTCTAACTCTGGGATAGAGGTTGAGAGTCTGCATTTCACACTGGCTCTCTGGAGATGCCCCTACTAGTAGTCTAAAGACTGTCTCTTAACTAGGAAGGAACTAAAGACAACTAAATTAATATTGTCACCCAACGTCTAAGTAACCCAGTTATAACCACCTAAGCAACCTAAGTAAATGTCCATGTTCTGGTTCCACTACTATGCAGCCCTTACTGGGATCTAAATCTAGGGACAGATCGAGAATCCCCTCAAGAATAACCAGGACCTGTGGAACTATTATTCAGTGTTTAGCTCAAACAATGATTAGAGTCTAAAGATTGTGCTTTTTTTTCGTTCCTTAATTTCTCTTGTGGGTATTTGCATATGCTTTGGATCCTGTTGCTTGTTATGTCCTATTCAATTTAAGAAACATTTCTCTTGCCAACGTGAATATGGTTTTTTGCATTTAGAGCAATTTATGGTAAACCGAAAATGTGCTAAAGCCTACAAAATTATACGCTTGAGTAATCTCAGAAAAAAGGAGGAGGAAATACTGAAGTGAAAGATTCTGTAAATCTTATAGGTTATCTCCTTTCATATAGCAACTGCATCCATGAATTCAAATTTAAGTTGAGGTCTCCTGTCCACAGATTGCAAGGCTTCTATTGGTAACAAATTTGACACACAAGCGTGCTCATTGTTTAAACTGTCACTTACATAATTGATGCTGTTGCCCTGAAAATGGAGAATGATGAGACTGACTTACTCAGAGTAGGACTGAGGTTTGATTTTTGTTTCTCCAGGGACAAGACTGGATGTATGACTCTGATGACCAATGACAAGCATTACTGAGATCTAAAGCCAGGTTGGAGAAATGCACTTTGGCCTGAGAAGAATACATTAAATGAGAATATAAGTACCTTTGAAAATAATTTACCGTATTTGCTACTATAGCTCAGCAATTTTTTCTATTGTGTATTACTTGACATTTTAATACTATGGCACATTTTATTTGGATATAATAATTTAACTTCTCAGATTATCATTTTTCTTTACATGGGTTTTAATTGTGCCCATCAAATATCATGCAATGGAGCTGAACTTGAGAAACCCAAACACAGAGAAGTAAGAGGTAAAAAGGACGAAGACTTATTCCAGTCCTTTTTAGACTAGATTATCAACTTTGGAACAAACAGTACAAATGATCTGATCACTTATCACTTAAGCCATAAAATACTGACTATTTTGAAGTCTTTTTTTTTTTTTCTAAGATGGTGTCCTTTTTTTTTTTTTTTTTTTACGAATTTATTTATTTATTTGACAGAGATCACAAGTAGAAGAGAGGCAGGCGAGGGGCGGGTGGGCGAGTGCGGGAAGCAGGCTCTCCGCTGAGCAGAGAGCCCGAGGCAGGGCTCAATCCCAGGACCCTGAGATCATAACCTGAGCCAAAGGCTCAGAGACCTGAGCCACGCAGGCATCCCTGAATATATTAAAGTCTTAAATACCAAATTAACTTCTAAAATAAATTAACTTTATTCTGCTTTTTATTTTCTTTGTTTTTGTGAATTTAAAATTTTTTCTTCAATTCTTTTAAAAAATATCTTTAAAGGTAGCTAACAAGTACCACAAAATTAATCATTTGTCACTGTCTTTCCATAAACACAGCATTCCTTGTACAAAATATACTCTTCAATCGTTCATGGTATAATTTGGGGAGTTTGAATTTATTTTTGAAATCTTAATACTTGAAAGAATTGCTATAACTTAAACTCGGGTTTACAAAGTGAATGTCCTTTATTTCCTCTTATATTGTGTGGGAGGAAAGACGGTATGAAACAGCTTCCTGAACTTAATCTCAAGTTTCTGGCCCAAGGTTATCTCTATCAGGGAAGCCTTTAAACATTTAAGTGTTAGAGCAAGACAAAAAGAGTAAGACATATACATTTACCTAAAAAGTTATTACATGAATGAATTGGGAAGGTAATGAAAAGGTAATTATACTTTAAGCCTCTACCTGTAAGTTTTTGGCCCCAAATTACAAAAGCAAATGTGGCTGCTGGTCTCCTGCTTCCTTAAATAAGGAAAGTGTCATGAGATCAAGTACAATGATGGTTTTGTTTTTTATTTAAGAACATAGCAGAATAGGTTCCTTTACTTGGAAGATGCACTTCCAAAAAAAATACAGTAATTTTAATACAGTAATTTTAAACAAAGTTAAACCCACTATGACATCTCACTTTTATCAGAGAATATTATTGTTATACCTTTTATTTTTTTATTATTATTTTTTAACCAATAACCTTTCCAGGGGCCAAATGTACGACAACATTGTAAACCATCACAGGAGGCACACATAGGAAATTATTAGTCATTTTTGCTGAGAGGTAATAAGAAGCATTTGCAAACAACTCTGGAGAGGAGGATGAATTGTATGACCTTTATTTCAAACTTAATTCCTTAAGGAGAAAGATAACATAAATATACACAAAGGATCTGAAAGAATGATTTCCTTAGAATTGCAAAGAAAAAAATGAAAAAGGACTCACGTAATAATTTCCGTTAAACATCAAATACCTAAAATTCTAATAATATATGTATTTCCCCCAAATAAGAAAGACAATATCCATCAGGCTCAATAATGTATTATAAATAAAGTGAAAATTTTAGCAAAGGACATATCATACCTGCTTCATCAGGCATGATTTTTCTTCCCTTTGTTGGTGGGATAGCTCAGCAGTTTTACCTCTGAGACTATTTCTGTGGGGGAAAAAGATATTATCTTCTTTTGATGTATCTCACTCATAAAATAGATTCTTAGGTAAGGGAACTTACTTGTGAAGTAGATTTCAGAAGGAACTGCTGTGGGTCCTCCTATCATTGCCACTTTAGAATTTCCATGTTTTAAAAAAATGATCCAGATTTATTTTTTAGATCAGTATTTTAAGGTTGGCTCCTTTCTACATGCAAAAACAAAACAAAACAAAACAAAAAAACAAACAAGGATAAATGCGTCTGATCTTGGCTTACCAGAATTTGTCTAAAGAGGTAATTTGGAGCTGAAAATTTTGAGAGATGAATTGTCTGCTGTGCTGAGGTTTCTTACCATGCATATGGGCATTGCGCCTCACCGGCTCTCCTCTTCGCTGATATTCGACCAGAAAAGGCACGACGGCCCAAGCTCTTAGGAATAGACTCTTGGCAGATTAGCTGACGTCAGTACATATACACAGAATATGCCTCCTGAGGCTGCATTACCTACGTGGTCCAACTTTGGACAGGTGTGTCCTGTAACAACATTCAGTGTGCTGCCCGAGAAGTGATTACAGCAGGTCACTGGAGAATTGGCTCTGGGAGGGCGAATCCGTTCGTGTGACTATTTCTTGGACCTCACAGAAGGCCGAAGTGGAGAAAAATGAAAGAAAGGGAGGAAGGGGGGAAGGGAAGATAAGGAAAGAAGGAAGAGTAAGGAAGGAGAAAACTTAGTTAAAATTCAAAAAGTGCTCACTCCACTTTTTACCAAATGATAGACATTTTTAAACACTTTAATCCCGGGGCACCTGGGTGGCAGTCAGTTAAGCTCCCGACTTGTGGTTTCAGCTAAGGTCATGATCTTAGGGTCCTGGCATTGAGCCCTGCTTGGGCTCTGTGCTCAGCGGGGAGCCTGCTTGAGAGTCTCTCTCTCTCTCTCTCTCTCTCTCTGCCCCTCCCACTCACGCTCGCTGCTCTCTCTCTAAAATAAATCAAGAAAATCTTTAGAAAAATAAATAAGTAAAATAAAATGCACAACAGACCACATCACTTAAAAAGAAAATAAAAATTAAATACTTTAATCCCTAGTGAAAATTTGATTTATTTGTACCTTTTCCTTTTGCTGCCCTGCACAGTTCAGTGATATTCAGACTGCAGTAAAGTCCATCATTTTCCAAATGAAGGTCTCAGCCAGACAAAAAGCACTAAGAACCATGTTTCAAACCAACCAAATGGAAAGTGAAAACTGCTGTCACCACGTGGGTGTTTTCATGAACCCTGAGGGAAAGTGTTTCTATTAGTGTACTACAGTTCTAAACGACAAGCTTCAAGTTGTTTACATTGATAACTTTGTCATTCATCAAGGACACAAACTTGTTATATCTCAATACTCAATGCTTTAGACAACATCAGAGATTCAGTATTTATAAAATAAAATAAAATAAAATAAAATAATTTGTATTTAAGCTAACTAGTAAAAATCAACTTTATTTTGTCCTCTGAGGATTTTTCTTTATACAATGAAAAGCCTCAGTGAATGGGGTTGGTTAGAATATGTTGCGTTTTCTCTTTATGCTCATCTGGGTTTACAAAACTCTTCCTTCCAAACTTCTTCCTAGACAGAGCACTAACAACATCATAGTATATTTTTATGAATTTTTGTTGCATCAGGAAGATGCAACATCAAGTAAGTAAAATAAAAAGGGAAATTATTATTTTAACTGAAAGAAATTCATTATGAAGCTGTTTTAAGAGATACTGGAGAACTTAGGACCGGTTAATGGCTTGTCCAGGCTCCAGCTGAGGCTCAAATGTATGAAAATAACTCCTCAGGGAGCTTCTGAGATGATAGCACAGAGAGAGACTTGGCTGCTGCAGTCAGGTTCTGAGCTGTCTGACCCATCATCAAAGCTCTCCCGGGGCTCCGCGGGGGCCAAGAAGACGACTGGAACACCAGGACTTGGTTTTTACGGAAAGAACTTAGTTTGCCAGAGGAAAAACAACGGCATCCTTTGGATCTTAGGAAGAGCTTTTCTGTCCTTGGCATTCATTTACCAGTGAACCCCTCAGCTGCTCACCCCCAAGATGAGTGAAGTAGTGTAGGTTAGAGTATAAATAAGAAGAAAGTGATATAGGGTAAAATGAAGATCGAACAATAAGTAAAAAAGAAAGGATGAGAGGAGAGAAGGAAGGAAGAAAGGAGAGAAGGAAGGAAGGAAAAACAAACCACATTAAAACTGGTTTTAACCAGATTGAAACTGCACATTTGATTTTTCAATAGGATTTTCTTCATTCACCAAAGAACTAATAGATCTAAATTAAACGAAAAATAGTTTCAGGTTAGGTATATTATACTTGAAAAGCTTTGCAAAATATCTGGTCATCTCTTCTTATGTTTCCTTTTCCCCACTAGGGTTCAAATTTCTAGAGGACGGGGTTTAATTCCAGTTTATCACTGTATTCTGTTCTGTAGGTCTCCGGGTAGACAGGGGTCACTATGCTCTGTACTCAATCACAGAAGGAGAAGTGAAGGGATACAACGGAATCACTGTGATGCAGTAAAATGAATATCAAAAAACAAACAACTGAAGTATTTCCTGATATATGGCAATGAATGTACACGTGCTTGCATGGATATTTAAGTTATGATATTTCCAAATAATGGGTATTTTACAGACTTTTGGAAAAATTATGCAAAACCTTTTCCTGATGTAGAATGAACCCCTAAGAGGTATATTAAGTGAAATAACCAAGAGGCAGAACAACATTAATAGGTATTTTGCCATTTTTTTAAAAGTGTGAGAGAACAGAATGTGAATATATGATTGTTTGTGTATGTCTAGAAAGACATGTAGGAAACTGGTTGTCTCTAAAAAGGACATTTATAAGAGAAAAGAACTAAGACTAGAGGGAAATTTATTTTATAGTCTATAGACCTGGATTCCTTTTGCCTTTTTTCATATGCATGCACTCCTTTACAAAAATTAAAAATATTCTTAAATAAGTTTCTTTATCTTATTTTTCTTTATGCTATCCAAACGTATTAATTAAAAATTTAGCGAGCTGTAGCAGAATTTAAAAACCCTTATAACTCAGGCTCATGAAGGCTCTGAATTAGAGAAATGCAGTCATTCAAATCCATATTATTAACAGAGTTTATGTTCAGTTAAAGGAATCTTTGTATATTTGTCATTTTCAGTATTTATAGTATTTAAGTGATCACAAATTAAGGCAATTATCACCATAGCTTTGGGATTCCCACTTAAAATATGTTATTAATTTTTTTCTGTTTTACAATTGTTAATAAATTTTTTATTGTGGTACAACACACACCCAGTAAGTACACAAATAACAAGCATATAGCTTATGAGATTTTAAATACATATACTTCTGTACAGCCGTAACCCAGAAGAGACATAGACTACTTCCAGGATGCAGATGATTCCTTCTTGCCCCTTTCCAGTTATACCTCTCCCCAAGGACAAACCAAGTGGAAGGGGAGGGTGAGATGCCCCCAGGTAGGGCAAACAGAGGAATGGGTTACTGGGGGCCAGTGATACCTTCAGAGAAGTGGGAACCCCAGGAGAATGACTAAATGTGACAATACAAAGAAAGGCCAAGTTGGACGTCAACAGACTTGATGCCTTTGGTGAGAATTTTAAAAATCTTATCTCAGAACAATGAAAAGCTACATTCACCACGTGTCTAGCAGGAAACAGATGGTGTGGTAAGCCTGGGTGACTGAGGAGAGTTTAATAAAGGGCTTATATACAAAGACATGGGCAGCATTAAGAAAACCAGCAAGAAACAGCCTAGCACCCAGGGACAGCAATAGCACAATGTCACCACCCTGCAGGGTCCAAAGTGCCTGGGCAAGGGCACTGGCTATGGGAATTTGAGGGGATGGCTGTATAGAGAGAGGGATTCCACCTGACCTTTCCTGAAAGAAGTTCACCAACCCCAGGGCAATGTGGCAGAGAGGTTGTCCGGGTTAAATACCTTCATTTCAACTTCCTTACATCCTGCAAGTACTTCTCATTGGTAAAATGCCCCAGACGTCCTGGGGCAAGGAAATCCCTTAATTCTTTTTTTTTAAATTTTTTAATTTATTATTATTATTTTTTAATAAACATATAATGTATTTTTATCCCCAGGGGTACAGGTCTGTGAATTGCCAAGTTTACACACTTCACAGCACTCACCATAGCACATACTCTCCCCAATGTCTCCCAACCCCCCACCCCCAAGCAACCCTCAATTTGTTTTTTGAGATTAAGAGTCACTTATGGTTTGTCTCCCTCCTGATGCCATCTTGTTTCATTTATTCTTTTCCTACTCCCCTAACCCCCAATGTTGCATCTCCACTTCCTCATATCAAGGCAATCATATGTTAGTTGTCTTTCTCCGTTTGACTTATTTCACTAAGCATGATACCCTCTAGATCCATCCATATCGTCATAAATGGCAAGATTTCATTGCTTTCGATGGCTGCATAGTATTCCATTGTGAAAATATACCACATCTTCTTTATCCATTCATCTGTTGATGGATATCTAGGTTCTTTCCATAGTTTGGCTATTATAGACATTGCTACTCTAAACATTCAGGTGCACGTGCCCCTTTGGATCACTACATTTGTATCTTTAGGGTAAATACCCAGTAGTGCAATTGCTGGGTCATAGGGTAGTTCTATTTTCAGCTTTTTGAGGAAAAAATTTGCTGTTGTCCAGAGTGGCTGCACCAGCTTGCATTCCCACCAACAGTGTAGGAGGGTTCCCCTTTCTCCACATCCTCACCAGCATCTGTCATTTCCTGACTTGTTAATTTTAGCCATTCTGACTGGTGTGAGGTGATATCTCATTGTGGCTTTGATTTGTGTTTCCCTGATGCCGAGTGATGTGGAGCACTTTTATATGTGTCTGTTGGCCATCTGGATGTCTTCTTTGCAGAAATGTCTGTTCATGTCTTCTGCCCATTTCTTGATTGGATGATTTATTCTTTGGGTGTTGAGTTTGCTAAGTTCTTTATAGATTTTGGACACTAGCCCTTTATCTGATATGTCATTTGCAAATATCTTCTCCCATTCTGTCAGTTGTCTTTTGGTTTTGTTGACTATTTCCTTTGCTGTGCAAAAGCTTTTGATCTTGATGAAATCCCAATAGTTCATTTTTGCCCTTGCTTCCCTTGCCTTTGGTGATGTTTCTAGGAAGAATTTGGCGAGACTGAGGTTGAAGAGGTTGCTGCCTGTGTTCTTCTCAAGGATTTTGATGGATTCCTTTCTCACATTGAGGTCTTTCATCCATTTTGAGTCTATTTTTGTGTGTGGTGTAAGGAAATGGTCCAGTTTCATTTTTCTGCATGTGGCCATCCAATTTTCCCAACACCATTTATTGAAGAGGCTGTCTTTTTTCCATTGGACATTCTTTCTTGCTTTGTCGAAAATTAGCTTACCATAGAGTTGAGGGTCTATTTCTGGGCTCTCTATTCTGTTCCATTGATCTATGTGTCTGTTTTGTGCCAGTACCATGCTGTCTTGATGATGACAGCTTTGTAATAGAGCTTGAGGTCAGGAATTGTGATGCCACCAACTTTGGCTTTCTTTTTCAATATTCCTTTGGCTATTCGAGGTCTTTTCTGGTTCCATATTAATTTTAGGATTATTTGTTCCATTTCTTTGGAAAAAAATGGGTGGGATTTTGATAGGAATTGCATTCAATGTGTTGATTGCTTTAGGTAGCATAGACATTTTCACAATATTTGTTCTTCCAATCCAGGAGCATGGAACATTTTTCCATTTCTTTGTTTCTTTCTCAATTTCTTTCATGAGTACTTTATAGTTTTCTGAGTATAGATTCTTAGCCTCTTTGGTTAGGTTTATTTCTAGGTATCTTACAGTTTGAGGTGCAATTGTAAATGGGATTGACTCCTTAATTTCTTTTTCTGCTGTCTTGTTGTTGGTGTAGAGAGATGCAACTGATTTCTGTGCATTGATTTTATATCCTGACACTTTGCTGAATTCCTGTATAAGTTCTAGCAGTTTTGGAGTGGAGTCTTTTGGGTTTTCCACATAAAGTATCATATCATCTGCAAAGAGTGAGTTTGACTTCTTGTTTGCCAATTTGGATGCATTTAATTTCTTTTTGTTGTCTGATTGCTGAGGCTAGGACTTCTAGTACTGTGTTGAATAGCAGTGGTGATAATGGACATCCCTGCCATGTTCCTGACCTTAGCAGAAAAGCTTTCAGTTTTTGAGAATGATATTTGTGGTGGATTTTTCATGGATGGCTTTGATAATATTGATGTATGTGCCCTCTATCCCTACATTTTGAAGAGTTTTGATCAAGAAAGGATACTGTACTTTGTCAAATGATTTTTCAGCATCTATTGAGAGTATCATATGGTTCTTGTTCTTTCTTTTGTTAATGTGTTGTATCACATTGATTGATTTGCAGATGTTGAACCAAACTTCCAGCCCTGGAATAAATCCCACTTGGTCATGGTGAATAATCCTTTCAATGTACTATTGCATTCTATTGGCTAGTATTTGGGTGAGAATTTTCACATCTGTGTTCATCAAGGATATTGGTCTGTAATTCTCTTTTTTGATGGGATCCTTGTCTGGTTTTGGGATCAAGGTGATGTTGGCCTCATAAAATGAGTTTGGAAGTTTTCCTTCCATTTCTATTTTTTGGAACAGTTTCAGGAGAATAGGAATTAGTTCTTCTTTAAATGTTTGGTAGAATTCCCCTGGGAAGCCGTCTGGCCCTGGGTTTTTGTTTGTTTGGAGATTTTTGATTGACTGTTTCAATCTCCTTACTGGTTATGGGTCTGTTCAGGCTTTCTATTTCTTCTTGGTTCAGTTGTGGTAGTTTATATGTCTCTAAGAATGCATCCATTTCTTCCAGATTGTCAAATTTGTTGGCATAGAGTTGCTCATAGTATGTTCTTATAATTGTCTGTATTTCTTTGGTGTTAGTTGTGATCTCTCCTCTTTCATTCATGATTTTATTTTTGGGGTCCTTTCTCTTTTCTTTTTGATAAGTCTGGCCAGCGGTTTATCAATCTTATTAATTCTTTCAAAGAACCAGCTCCTGGTGTTGTTTATTTGGGAACTAGGTTAGAGAATACTAAAGTCAGACCTTTAAAGATAACCCTGCGGACGGATCACCTAAACACGTTAAATGATTTTCAAAAATTGTTAGGAGATATCAATTGGATCAGACCCTATCTAAAACTCACTGATCAGGAATTGTCACCCTTATTTGAGACACTTAAAGGAGACCCTAACCTCACCTCTCCTCCTCAGTTAACTGAGGGGGCAAAAGCAGCCATCAGTCTGATCCAGAAAAGGCTAGAAGCTGCTCAGATAGACAGAATTGACTATTCCAAACCTTTGCTATTTTGTGTTCTTGCTGAAAAACGAGCTCCCACTGCAGTTTTTTGGCAATCTGGCCCCATATCATGGGTTAGTTTGGCCCACTCTCCAGGGAAGGTTTTGCCTTGGTAC
>NC_081561.1:81638648-81696361 GCF_022355385.1 Mustela nigripes | reverse complement strand
TCTTTTTAATGTACTGTTGAATCCTATTGGCTAGTATTTTGTTGAGTATTTTCGCATCTGTGTTCATCAAGGATATCTTTATCATTTTAGTGTTGTGATGAAATTAGTGTACCATAATTGACATTAGTATTTCACAATCTCTGTTTTACTTGGGTACAGAGGTAGGTTTTTCTGTTTGGTTGTTTTAATTTAATGAGGATATTCTTTAAGTATATATCCCTAGTATATTTTGTCTTACCTAAGGAAACTAAATTGTAGCTGCATTGGTTTTTTTTAGGAACTACCTCTTAAAAGTAGTTAAAGTATCTTAAGAATTACATATTAATGTCATTAAAATATTTTACATAAGGTTTTGAGTCGTACAACCTCGTAGGTCACCCTTTGTACCTTGTTCCTTGGGCCCTCCTGGTTTTGAGTGTAATTACAGGTCTGGAGGCAAGAAAAGGTGTTAGGGGAGGTGTTTTGTAAGGCAACAACTCCAGGGAAGGCCACTGTAGACTTCTTTAAAAAAAGGGAAACTGACCTCAGGCAGGAGTAGACCAGGTACCTCCTCTAACAGAAAGTTTGAGAGAATTAGAGATTAGAGGGAATCAGTTTCATCAGGACCTGCTATATTTGATTTGGGTTTGTTTCTCAGAAACTCAGCCCTGTGGCTGTGGCAGATATGGGATTCTTTCAAGGCATTCAAGGAAGCTTTCAGGTCCTTCGTATGGGTCTTGAGCAGGAATTTATTTTTTTTAAGATTTTATTTATTTGAGAGAGAGAGAGACAGAGTGAGAGAGCATGAGAGGGGAGGTCAGAGGGAGAAGCGGACTCCCCATGGAGCTGGGAGCCTGATGTGGGACTTGATCCCAGGATCATGACCTGAGCCAAAGGCAGTCGCCTAACCAACTGAGCCACCCAGGCGCCCCTTGAGCAAGAATTTAAAGGCTCTCAAGCTCATCATTTTTGTATTTTAACTAAAATGCTGTATGGAAGCATATCCTTCATCACCAGAGCCTTGTCTTCAGTCAGAATTTGAATACAGTATCTACAGATAATAATTGGAGTAAATGTATTGCCACTACAGGCTGTGAGCTATCAACTCCCCCTCTACCATGGAAATGGGGTCATAAATGCACCACACAGAGTTATATCTAATAAGCAATTCTAGGAAACCCACAACCTATTCAGAGAACTCATCTCAAGACTCAATGCCTCAATAGTTCTTTTATTATTAATCTGTCTTTATTTCTGAAAGTACTATTGTTGTGAGTTTTACATTGTCTGATATTCATATAGCCACAACAGCATTCTTGTGCTTATTATTTGAATAGTATCTATTTTTCTACCCCCTTTTCCTTCAGACTGTGTCGTTATACTTACAGTGTGTCTCCTGTAGGCAAAAATAGTTGAGATTTGCTTTTTTCCATGCAGCCTGACAATTTCTGTCTATTAATTGGAGAGTTAAATCCATTGACATGCCATGTAAATTTTATATACTTAGTTCTATTATCTTGATATTTGTTTCTCATTTGTTCCTTTTATATTTTGTTTCTCCGTTACTCCTTTTGTGCCTTAGTTTTTGCTAAAATAACACATTTAGTTACCATTATTTTCTTATATTTGCTTTTATGGAGAGATATAATATTCAATACTATTAGGATGTCCAATCCTTAAATGTTACCAGGAAAATATAGCAATCCTAAATATATATAGAGTTAATGGCAAAGCATCTACACCCATAAACCACAAATGACAAAACTAAAAGGGGAAATGAGTTACTTCACTGTCCTGATCAGGCATTTCAGTACTTCTCTCTCTAATTTGTATAGATTCAACTTTATACCAGTAAAAACCCACAGGGTTTTTTGGGTTTTTTTTTTCCCCTAGAAACTGACAAGGTGAATCTCAAATTTATATGAAACATAAAGACAAACAGAATAACCAAAGAAACTTTGGAAAGAACAGCAGAGTGGAACACACAACATAACCTGAATTTAATACTCACTATAGAGTGCCTGGGTTGCCTCAGTCATATACCCAGCTGCCTTTGGCTCAGTTCACCTCAGGGTCCTAGGATCAAACCCTACCAAGCTGGGAGCCTGCTTCTGTCCCTCCCTTTGCCTCTCCCCCTGCTCCTGCTTTCTCTCTCTCTCAAATAAATAAAATCTTAAAAAAAAAATACTTACTATCATGTTTCAATTAAGACAATAAAGTATTGACCTCAACATAGAACAATATAGGAAATACAGATCAAAAAACTATAAGAGAGTCCAGAAATAGGTCCACTTGTACAAGGTTAATTGGTTTGTTTGGTTTTTTAAAAGATTTTATTTATTTATTTGACAGAGAGAGAGAGCTCAAGCACAGGCCAGGAGAGAGGGAGGGGTAGGCAGAAGGAGATGAGGTACTTGATCCCAGGACACTGGGATCATGACCTGAGCCAAAGGCAGTCACTTAAGAGATGGGCCCACCCAGGCACCCTGGTTAATTGGTTTTTGACAAAAGAACAAACATCATTCACTGGAAAAAGAATAGTCACTTCAAGAAATGCAGCTGGAATTGCTAAATATCCATATACTCCTACCATTGCTACTGAACCTCGAATGATAACAATAATAAAATTCCTCACAACATATTAAAAAAGTAAACATTAGAAGTAAAATTTTAAGAATTTTGGAGGGAACATAGAAAAAAATACTTGTGACATTGAGGTAGGCAACAGCTTCTTAGACAAGAAACGAAGTTGCCAACAACAAAAAAAAAAACAGTTGAATTTCATCAAAATTAAAATCTTTTATTCATCAAAAAACAACTCTTAAGAAATTGAAAAGTCCAATGTTCATAATATATATTTAGAAAGGACTTGTACCCAGTCAACTAAGTAATTAGAAAACTTAAAACCCAGTTAAAAATGGGCAAAAATGTTAATGAAGAATTCACCAAAGTGGATACATTAATAGCCAATAATAACATGAACAGATTCATCAATTATACCTCAATATGAAAAGGCTGATTTTAAAAAGTGACCAGAATTCATTTATTAGAAAAATTCACTTATTAGAAAAATTCATTTATTAGAAAAATCTAATTCATTTATTAGAAAAAGATCTGTTCTAGAGAGCTAAGAGGAAAAAGAAATTTGTCAATGTTAAAATCTAAAGTATAAGATAGGAATATCCATGTTCCAAAATTTTTTTTCATATTATTTCTTTAATATCTTCCGAACAGTCCATTTAGAAACAAACTACTGAACAAATATATAAAACCAAAAAAACCTTAGCAGGAACATGCTTTTTAGGTGTCCATATACTTCCTTTGTGTATTTTCACAAGGAAAACACTAGATTTCCACACCCCTATTTTCTCAGATTAGAATTATCAAAACTCAACCTGAGACATCCTAGACTTTAATAAATGATTCTGCATTTAATTTCTGTAATACAGACCAATAATGGAAAGAATAAAGAGCTTATATGAAAGCTTTAGGGACAAACAAGAATTATAAATAAATTGTTCTTACAAAAATGAAAATGTAATCTCCAATAATCAGTGAGAATGAACGATATGGTTTCAAATTCTAAACAAAGGTTTTTTAAGGACAGGCCCTATTTCCATTCCCTTTCCATGAAAAAGTCAGATGTCACTGGAAATTAGGAGGGTATAAATTTATATTTAGCATAAAGAGGATCATTATTTAGATTTTTTTCCTTTCCACACCTTGCACTATGGGGATTCAATCTTAAGGGCTCTGGGTATTTGGAATTATTTGGCTACTTTCCTGAGGGGACAGAGTCATTTGAACATTAATATAGCTCTGGTAAGCTGGGGGGTAAGTGGCATTCGTGCGCGCATCATGGCACAGCTCTTTGTTCACCAACGTGTCTCGGATATGAACTAGTAGGTGATACAGAGAAACTATGTTTTTAATTCAAATAGCATCTTATGTGATGATGAAAATTAACTGCTTATTCATTACGAAGTGAAATATCTTATGAGATGAGGAAATGAATCACTTTTTAAACATGAAAAATAAGAATTTGTATTTACAAAGAAATAGGGGAAGAATGTACTGGCAATTACTGACATATTGTACATATCTTTTTTTTTTTTTTTTTTTTTTTTAAAGAATCTTTCAAGACGGCAAGGACGTCTTAGCCGGGGAAGACGACCATTTTTCTGGGTCTCAAAACCGATTATCATGAGCAGTGATTTTCTCCCTCCTGAGACTGAGCAAAAGTGCTTTGAGAACCTGAATGGATCCTGCGTCAAAACTCCCTACTCACCAGGCCCCCGCGTGATTCTCTATGCAGTGTTTGGCTTCGGAGTTGTGCTGACTGTATTTGGAAACCTCTTGGTGATGATTTCAATCCTTCATTTCCAACAGCTGCACACCCCTACGAACTTTCTGATAGCGTCTCTGGCCTGCGCTGACTTCCTGGTGGGGGTGACTGTCATGCCCTTCAGCACGGTGAGGTCTGTGGAGAGCTGCTGGTACTTCGGGGACAGTTACTGTAAATTTCACTCTTGTTTCGAAGGGTCCTTCTGCTATGCTTCTATCTACCACTTGGGTTTTATTTCCCTCGATAGATACATTGCTGTCACTGACCCTCTGGTCTATCCAACCAGGTTCACAGCGTCTCTGTCTGGCCTATGTATTGCCTTCTCCTGGCTCCTTTCTATTATTTATAGTCTTTCCCTTATTGGCACGGGTGCCAATGAAGCTGGGCTGCAAGATCTGGTAAGTGCTCTCACTTGTGTGGGAGGTTGCCAAATCGCAGTGAATCAAAGGTGGGTATTGGTGAATTTTCTATTATTTTTCATACCCACGCTTGTGATGATAATTGTCTACTCCAAGATTTTCCTCATCGCTCAAAAACAGGCTAGAAAAATTGAAAGTATGAGCAGTAGGACTGTGAGATCGGCAGACAGCTACAGAGACAGAGTAGCCAAGAGGGAGAGGAAAGCAGCAAAAACCCTGGGAATTGCAGTGCTAGCTTTCCTGATTTCATGGTTGCCCTACTTCATTGATTCAATCATTGATGCCTTCCTGGGTTTCATCACACCCACATATATCTATGAAATACTGGTTTGGATTGCTTACTATAACTCAGCAATGAACCCCTTGATTTATGCTTTCTTTTATCCTTGGTTTCGAAAAGCCATCAGACTAATTGTCACTGGCAAGGTCTTGAGAGAGAATTCCTCAACGATCAATTTATTTTCTGAGTAAGTGTAGGTTTTAGATTGAAAATAGACTCGCAACGAGCATGGCATTGGGAAGAAAAAAATAATCATAATTGTGCAAGACTTTTTTTTTTTTAAGATTTTTATGTATTTGAGAGAGAGTGAAAGTGAGATGACAGAGGGAAGAAAAAGAAGCAGACTCGACGCTGAGCAGGGAGCCTGATGCAGGACTCAATCCCAAAACACTGAGATCATGACCTGAAGCAAAGGCCAACCCTTAGCCGACTGAGCCACTCAGCAGCCCCTTGTGCAAGATCTTCTAATGTAGAATAATTGAATTATGCTTTGATCCAGACACTTAAATTCAGGTTCAGAGTTCTTTGATAAATGCAACATTAAAACCCATTTGTGAAGGAAATGGCATGGCCTTAGAGCCAGAAATACCCGGACTACAGTACCAACTTTGCCATTTAAAGCAGCTTAGTTTACACTGAGCTCTACTGTATTTCTCTGCTGAGTAATCATTCCCTTGTGGTATTTTTCAGAAAGATTAGGACAATATATATAAAAAGCCTAGTATAGTTTTGTTATTCTAAATCCTGCCTTTTGTTACTTTATATGATCAATTCCTGACTATATATTCTCTTTGTCCTTTTGCAATATATTTTTTTAAAGATTTTATTCATTTATTTGACAGAGAGAAATCACAAGTAGGCAGGAGGCAGGCAGAGAGAGAGAAGGAAGCAAGCTCCCTGCCATGCAGAAAGCCCGATGCGGGGCTCGATCCCAGGACCCAAGCCGAAGGCAGAGGCTTAACCCACTGAGCCACCCAGGTGCCCCGCAATATTTTTTTAATAAAGTTCAAATACAGCTAAGAAATACTTACAGAGGTGGTAACTCTTTGCTCTGACAGGGTAAAGGAACGAGTCCGCACTATCTGGCATTCAGATCTGTGAGTCTAAAAATGTGATTTCAGAGTCAGAAAAAATCAATCAAGAGAAACATCTCCTAACTCAATATCATTATTTGCAATGGGAAAGATAGTTGGCACCATAGAAAAACATTTATTCAGTAAGCTTCTCCCTGTTAAGTCTGCTTATAGAATTACATTAGGATTCAGAAATTTTACCAGTTACTGTATGTTTTAAGAAAGGATTTTAAGATTGTCATTTATCGTGCTACTTTATTTTAAAATTCATTTCTTTTTTTTAGTCACATAATTGAGCTTTGTTCCACAAAATACTTATAGGGGCTTTCAAGGATATACGTGAAAATGTAAGTTAAAAACGTGTCCAAAAGAAGAAAGAAAACTGAAATGTAAGGCATAAAAAGCCAAGACAGAACCTGCAAAATGCACTTCATATGAACCACAAACTTGATTCAAAGGTGAAAAAGGGAAACTGAGCTAGTTATGCAATTCACAGTGGATCAAGCAACCCCAGCCAGTTAAGTCTTTTCTTGGTACTAACACTGAAGGGGCGCTGAATGTCTCAAGCACGATGTGAATAAATCACGGATTCTGCTCTAGCCCCAGTTTTATTGCAATCACACACCGAGATTTTAAAACCAGGTGTCGAATCTTTGGATCAGGAGTGAATGTCTATCACAATAATCTTGCACTATTTTTTCAAATTTCTAGCTTGATGTCAATCAACATTGTCCTCTAGCACATCGTTTCTATTAATACACAAATGGTATGATGCGGTAAACCTTTCTTGAAATAGCGTGTTATTTCTGATTATACTGTGCTTGCGAGACACGCTCTTGTCTTTATTGGATTTTATGGATGATTAAAGGCACCCTAGAATGTTCAGTATTGTTTTACCTACAACTCCTTAGTACCAACACTATATATCATCAATTTCTTTTGATTCCAGTGGTTTCAATATAGCAACTGGCTCTGATCCTGTTCTGCAAGCCATAGAATCATTACACTGCTTCATTTAATTAATTAATTTTTTAAAAGATTTTATTTATTTGAGATAAACAGAGCATAAGCCGGGGGGTGGGGGACAGGCAGGGCAGGGAGACAGTGGGAGAGGGCGAAGCAGACACCCTACTGAGCTGGGAGCCCAGTGTGGGACTCTATCCCAGGACTCTGAGATCATGACCTGAGCCAGCCCCTTAACTGACTGATGTACCCAAGCACCCCGGTGTCATTTTAAAGATAAAGAAGCTAAAATCAAAGTGTTTGAGAGATCTGGGGAATAGCATAAAGCATCTGGATTCAAATAAATACTTTCAATGTCTACTTTAATACATTTACAGTTTTTTTTTTTAAAGATTTTATTTATTTACTTGAGAGAGAGTGAGAGAGAGAGAGAGAGAGCATGAGAAGGGAGAGGATTGGAGGGAGAAGCGGACTCCTCGGTGAGCAAGGAGCTCAATGCGGGACTCAATCCCAGGACCCCAGGATCATGACCTGAGCCGAAGGCAGTCACTTAACCAACTGAGCCACCCAGGTGCCCTGTATTTCTTTTTTCAGTAGCCTTTCAAAAGTGGACAAACCATTTAATGTTTACCATTAATTCCCTAGACCGACAAACTATTGTAATTTTATACGTGTGTGAAACCCCCACCTTAAAGAAACTAGTTCCTTTCCCCATTATTCTTTTCTGTGACCTATTCTGGTTGTGTGAGGCCTCTGCTACTGGCCTGTGTTTCCATGAACACGTACTGAGTGCTTCTGGTATGCAGTACGTGGGCTCTGGGACTGGGTGGATATAATGAGAAAGCCCATTTCAACCTAATAATGATTCATCTAGGTCAGGGCACCCTCATTCTGTGCATGAGACCCCTTCCCTGCCCTACCTCCCTTCATCTCTGCAATGACCCCGTAAGAGGGAAAATATGACTCCTGTTTCGTTACTGAGGAGCCTGAAGCATAAGAAGGTGAGTCACATGCCAAGGTGGCATATTTGTTAAACACTAGAACATGACCCATAGCCAGGCAGTCAGAGGGTAAACACAGCTGTCCCCCAACTATTCCTCCTTCACAGAGGAGAATGTGGCCCAGCCTCTCTGCATCCAAGTCCTTGGGAGCGATTTGGAACACAAGTTTTTTTATACCAATTTCTACCAAAGGAAAATAGGAGCATCATAAAGAAAAGGGTCAAGTTCTTTGGGGAGATGGGGACATTGGAGGAAGTAATTGATCTGCTATGATGTAACATTTTAAGATTTTATTTATTTATTTGAGAGAGAGAGAACATGTGTGGAGAGAGGAGCAGCAGCGGGAAAGGGAGAAGCAGACTCTCCACTGAGCAGGGAGACCGGCATGGGACTTGATTCCTGCACCCTGAGATTATGACCTGCGCTGAAGGCAGACACTTAACCAGCTGAGTCACCCAGGCACT
This sequence comes from Mustela nigripes, assembly GCF_022355385.1. Taxonomy (NCBI): domain Eukaryota; kingdom Metazoa; phylum Chordata; class Mammalia; order Carnivora; family Mustelidae; genus Mustela; species Mustela nigripes. The sequence goes on along the minus strand of NC_081561.1, from coordinate 81,687,837 downwards.
CCCTGGGTACAATTTCATCCATAGTTTTCTACTGATCTATACCTCTTCTTCTTCTTTTTTTTAAAGATTTTATTTATTTATTTGACAGAGAGGGAGAGGAGACACAAGTAGGGAGAGTAGGAGTGGGAGAAGCAGGCTCCCAGCTGAGCAGGGCACCTGATGTGGGAATCGATCCCAGGATTTTGGGATCATGACCTGAGCCGAAGGCAGACACTTAACCAACTGAGCCACCCAGGCACCCTCTATACTTCTTCATTGTGGAAATAGTATTTTGCTGTACACGGCTTTTTCCCGCTGAGGCTGAAGGGAGGGTTATTCAGGTATACTCTATCTTAACTACTAAGGCAGGATTGACCTACATACCATGCACAATCACAATCTTGTTTTATATTATGACTTCATTTGACTTCTTTGCATCTTTTCGCCACACAAATCACTCCATCTCACGTAAACATTATTGAGGTTGGAAATTTCATCTTCTTTTTTCAACAGTTGTCATTCATTCATTATTATGAATAACAATATGATCATGTTTGCCAATTTTATGCACCTTTAATAGCTCATGTATTTAACAGTACCTTGTAAAGTTTCTCTTTGTTTTTCCATGTGCAAAGATTAAAACAATAGAGATCGTACAAACATTTCTATATGTCCTGCTTTCTTAGGAACCACTATGTTCGATCTGTCTATGACATTACTTTCTGCTTTCTAATGATCTGTTGTGAATATTTGTTAATTAAAAAAAAAAAGCCTATGTTCCTAAGGAGAATGTCCCTCTCATTCATCTTTATGTCTCCAACTGGGCCTTACACTATACTTGGAAAGAATGGATCACCAATAAATCTTTATTGAAAAAATAGTATGTATTCCTTTAAATATAGAAATATTTTAATGAGTTTATATGGAATGTGCATGGTCTTATTAAGAAAAAAAATAGTCTTAGAGTTTCTCTTAAGCTCTGGTGGTAAGAATGGCTCTTGCCTCTTTAACAACCTTATATTAAGTGCATTTTGGGTTGTGTTTTTCTCAACTCTGATTTTTCAGTCAATTTGATCATATCTAATTTTTATTCCAGATTCCATATGGATCTCATAGTGCTTATCATTATTAATGCTGAGGATGCATATGTGTTAATTTGGCATATAGTGTGGCCTATCATGAGAAATAATTTTATTTGAACTGTTCCCTGAAAAGGGTCTCATTCTCTAACTCTAGTAGGGCGTTAGTCGTGGAATTCAAGGAAAAGAAAAATTCCCAAACCAGAGTGTATTTTTCCATATTCCCTTTACCACCCAGAACTTAGACTGTGAAGAACTGAAAGTTACCTTTAAAATAATCTAAATTAAGCCATCCTTTATTACATGCAGGCTGCGTCTTAGGTAACCTGCTCAAGGTCAGACAGCTGGCATCTCGTGAATCCCTGTAGAGGGCTGGCCGCACTCCAGCACCAGGCAGCTGTGCCCAGGGCCGGAACTGATGCTTCTCCTCTCCTCCAATACGTGGTCCCAGCACAACCTCTCCTTTCTGAAGTTTGCCTCAACTCTCCCCCGCCTTGGACCATGGCCTGCTCCTATATATACACACACATACACATTCAAGGTTTTCTATTAGCTTTGAAGAACTCTATAGGACTTCAGTTACAATCATAATATGAACTAGAATTAGAATTCTCGTTCAAGAATGAAAATCCATGAGAACTTTAAATAAATTTCTCCATTGTCTTCTAGGACAAGTACACTGAGGAGCAGTGTTTGGCCAGTATATGGCCATTCCTTAATTGAAGCTAACTAATTCCTTGTGGTCCCTGTTTAGGAGTTATTAAGATTTTATTTTTCTACTTGTCTGAATTTGTTGCCTTTTTTGTTGTTGTTGTTGTTCAGTTGTCCTCTTCGTACTTTCAGTTTGAAACCTCAGACATTTCTTCCACCCAGAAGAAAGGTCTTTTCAATCAATTTGATCCCATCTGATTTTCATCTTTCAAAAAAAAATTTTGGGATATTTCACTGGGACTTTAGGATTAAGGTACAGTGCTCAACTATCTTGGTAGGACTGATCTTCTGATGGCATGTGCCAACTCAACCATCCCAATTGTGAAAACACTGAAATGTTTTATACTGCTTGGTAAATATCTATTTCCCTGAAGCCCCTACAATCCCCTATTTACTCTCCCTAGAAACTCCTCCCCACACTCCGAAGGCTCCTCATGATCTAGCAGCTAAAAGATCAATACAAGGCAAAGGAGGACATCTCCAGGCCTGGCTCTGCTTCTCAGAGTAGCATGCATTCTGACCCATCATGGCCTCCATCCTGCTATTTTTAGTGTTTTGAAAGATCAACCCTGAGTATTGAGCTAGAAATCAAGTGGTCACATTCTGAAGAACATTTTACCAATGATAAATTTAATTCTTTCATAAAAGCTTAAATAGGGGAAATTGAAGAATGTATTCAGAATTGCTGAGTGATTGTCATTTGCTTTCTAAGAAATGAATGAGATATCTCAAAATGTATGGTAGGGCAGTGGGAAGTAGTCTTCAAATTATTCAGAAAAAGCATGAAGGAATGGAACTGTAGTCATCGGATTCATCCTTTCTGTTGGTCTGTTTGGAAGCCGGGCTCATGGAATATGTCACTAGATTTGAAACAGTCTGAACTTGGTGCACTGCAAACTTAAAATGGCTTTACAATTTTATCTACTACAGTAGGAAAATGCTCAATTGACTCTCCCTTCCCCATCTTTTAAAGATTTTTATTTATTTTATTTGACAGACCACAAGTAGGCAGAGAGGCAGGCAGAGAGAGAGAGGAGGAAGCAGGCTCCCCACTGAGCAAAGAGCCCGATGCAGGGCTCGATCCCAGGACCCTGGGATCATGACCCGAGCCGAAGGCAGAGGCTTTAACACACTGAGCCACCCAGGTCCCCCTCCCTTCCCCATCTTTTAATAACACAATAAGATCTAAGCAGATCTTATTGCTTTCCACTCAAATTTCCAATATATATAAGCCCATAATAAATTCTTCCTAATTCAGATTAAAGCTTTGTAATCACACCCAGTCAGGACTCTTGTTTTTCTGTGGGGTCCAGGCCCAAGCTCCCGGCCCTAGAGCGAGGAGGAGTAGAAATATGCTCTTGACTATTTCTTCCACTCTCCTTTCCTGCCTACGGGTCCACCTGGCCTCCAGAGACGAGCAGCAATGGAATAAGGAGAATAATACTAATAGGACAAAATTGTCCTCAGATCTGGTAGTGTCAGAGTCTTGGTGGACAATGCCCTGAAGGCACCAGGTGCCCTAGTGGAGGCTCTGTGATGAGGCACATGCATGACTCCTTCCATGGGGGAGCCTCCCCACTGTGGTCTCCTGATAGAGGTGAGCCATTCTAGTTGACCTTCCAACTCTTCCTCAGAGTCTGTCCATGAAAGGAAACCTTATAGACCTTTGTTCTGGGGTTCCTTCATCTGGGGAACCTCTCCATTGAAGAAGGTGCTGGTAAGATGCTTCAAACTGATTCCCTGTTTAGATCTGTTTATTCAGGAGTCTTGTATTGCTGACCTTCCCTGTCTCCATGATGAGCAGGGGAAAGCAGAGTTGGAGGAAGATGGCTGGGAGGAGAAAGAGGCCAGAGTGAGGAGAAGCCTGTCCTGTCACCTATTCAGGAGACACCAACGCATTAGTTCTGTGTGGCCTAGAGGACCTGTGGAAGCCAGTCAGGTGTGGCCTCTCCTGTGGGTCTCCCATTTCAAGGCACACTGAGAGTTTGGGACACATCCACAGGAGGAGGATGTTGGGAAAAGTCCACTGGGCACTGACCACAAGACCAGGGAACTGGGGATGGGAATGTCTCCTGCAGGGATGCCCGAAAGACCCACATATGCACTGCAGAAGAGAGACAGTATTTGATGGCAACACAGGGGTCATGACATTAAGCAAAGGTTGTGAGGAGACTAAATTCAGTAGAAAACTATTGTGCTCCTTTCTTCTGTTCTCTACTGCTCCCTAGGGCATAGAGCAGAAAAGGAAGATGGAGTCAAGAATGAAAAATCAGATACGCCCCATCTCTAAAAACAGGATTTTTAAGTCCAGACTTGGTTAGCACTAGAAATGATGAGGTCAGGGATACTCAGTTAGATGTAGCTTATAGTTTTAAACATGAGTTTTAAAACAGAATTATTGAATTTTTAAGACTGAATTCAATAAAATTGAACTTTTTAAAAAACATTTTCATCGTAACAGTATTCATTGTTTTTGCATCACACCCAGTGCTCCATGCAGTCCGTGTCCTCTCCAATACCCACCATCTGGTTCCCCCAACCTCCCACCCCCTGCCCCTTTAAACCCCTCAGATTGTTTTTCAGAGTCCATAGTCTCTCATGGTTCACCTCCCCTTCCAATTTCCCTCAACTCCCTTCTCCTCTCTAACTCCCCTTGTCCTCCATGCTATTTGTTATGCTCCACAAATAAATGAAACCATATGATAATTGACTCAATAAAATTGAACTTTTAACACTCAAGAGTGATTGTATAGCTATGTCTCAGATCTAATGGAAGAATGAAGAAGCAAGATTTGCTGGAGCACATTTAGAGACTGTGATTGGGGAAAAATTAATTTCATGTTGTTTCTCACCCCAAAGTTTTCCATAAGCAGTTAATGCACATTTCTAAGAGATACGTGTTAAATACAAATTAATTAGGCAGTGAATCAAAATGAGAACTGATTCAGTTATAAGTAACTTCACGCATTGCTTGGACTGTCAGTTACATATATTGATTGTATTATCAATGCCAACTGCTGTTCATTTATGGTTTAATACTCTGATTTGTGTTTGGTTATCTTTAGCTTCTAATCGAAGAACAAAACATTTTTCTCCCTTTCCTCTCATTAACAAATGTCTGGGTTTGGGCACTGGAAGGACACAAGGATCATTAATGCATCTTTTTCCCTGATAATGAGAAATGTCTAACACTTTGAGTCACTGGAGAGATGGTTTACTTAATGAACTTTTATTTTTAGGAATGTCTGAGAAGTTCAAAACTTGCAAACTAATTGTCAAGTGCAGATAAGAGACTGAAAACTTTGGATGATGCAAGACAATCAAAAGTTTGCCTCCAAGTCCTGCCCTTGGTGCTAGAAAACATAACTCCTGAAAAACATGATTGCTGCTTAACCATGTTCTTTATCTGATGCAAATACTTTTGCTCAAGATATCCTTATAAGCATGATAGGAAGACTTATACATGTGCAAGAATTCTAGAGGCTTTAGGAGGAGTGTCCTGTTTACATGGCATCTAAGCTCTGGGCTAGTTGTTTTTTCTAGACTAACCTCAAATACGAATGTATAAAATAACCTAGATTCTGCTAATAGCATTCAAAGAATCAGCAAAAAAAAAAAAAAAAAAAAAAAAAAAAAAAAAAAAAAAAAAAAAAAAGAAAAAGAAAGAAAGAAAGAAAAGAAAAAGAAACATTGCAAAATAACAAAATAATTCTTTTTCTTATTCTTAGTAGACATTTCATATTGCTTTCTCTAGAAGCTTGATTCCTTGGGCATGTGTTTCCATTGGATCATGTTAGGTTTATTATCAGTCATTTTTACTTCACTTCTCTAATAAGCTTAGAGTTGACCAGATGCTGCCCAGGTTTGTTTTGAGGGTATAATAAAAGTCTTACTTGCTGAAAATAACACCTTTGCTATTAAAAATACTAATGGATCAAGATAATGGTTTCTAGAAATTTGGATCAGAAATCATAAAATTAGCTTAAAAATTGGAGGAACTAAACAATTTTTTTCCTTTAAGATTTTATTTATTTATTTGACAGACAGCGATCACAAGTAGGCAGAGAGGCAGGCAGGGTTGTGGGGGGGAGCAGACTCCCTGCTGAGTAGAGACCCGCTTGTAGGACTCAATCCCAGGACCCTGAGATCATGACTTGAGCTGAAGGCAGATGCTTAACTCACTGAGTCACCCAGGCACCCCAGAACTAAACAATTTAATGGATAAATTTTAACTCCGCCGACCAAGGACATGGTTAAAAAAGCAGCAACAGCACCAGGGACAACCTTTAGGTACTTTGCCATAATTTCATTTGAGTATGTTTTAATATCAAAAGTTGAAGGAGAATATAATCTAACAATAAAAGGACAGTCCTGTAAATTGAATAAACTTTCCATCATGAGACATGTGTCCCACTTTCCTTATTTTTCTCATTTTTTTTCTGACCAGTGAGAGGTTTGCCACAATCTAGTGCCGTTCCTAGACTGTCTCCAAACAAGATAATACCAAAATGCATAAATATTGAGAAATAACATTAGACACATATTTCCTTTTGTGTGGGTTCCCTGTACCTTTTAAAACCCGGCCTTTACCTGGTGACTGGGCAGAGAATGAGGCAGGCATCTTCCTTATTCCCCCTCGTGATATGATCGCATTCTCCCCCCACCCTCCTTAAAACCCTAAGGTTGTCGGATTGCATAAGCCCTGCCCTCCTGAGTACTGCCAAGCACAGACTCCAGGGGTCTCCTCTCTTCTTTCACGTGAATTTTACTCCCCAGCACTCCGTCACACTCCCCAGGACTACTCTCCAGATACACAGTACATAAAACATGAACACTTGCTCTATTAAATGCTTTAGAAATATTCATTCCTACCATCCTCAGAATAACTCCGTGAACAAGGTAATATTAGTATCCCCATTTCACAGCAGAGAATACTGAGACTTCAGGAGGCTGAGAAGTTCAGGAGAGTTGGATTCTCGCTGAGGCAGACTGGACCCAGAGTCCATGCCCTGGACCATGAGCCGAGCTACCTCCCGGATCCTGGGAATCCTCCACCCCAGCTCAGTCTCTCATTCACGGGGTATTAGCCTAGGACTTGTCATCTATAGGGTCAGTCTCTTATCTGAAACCCTTGAGAATCAGATTTTTTTAATTTGAAAAGGCCGATCCATTATAAATTTGGAATAGACATGTGAAGCACTTGTGATCAACACAATCCTTCTCTGCACCAAAGCATGAATATTCAGACAGAGTGGTAAGAAATAGACATGAAATGATGACCTCATGTCAGTGTTTGTCACCAAATTAATTAGACACAAACCTCCAGGGTTCTAGTTTTTGGAACGTCAGAATCTGGACTTCTACTAAAATCTGAAATCCCTCCAGTTGGTATATCTGATTAATGACTCCTGCCTTTCAGGGTCACTTGTTCTAGAAAACCAACTGCAAGTAGTTTCTCACTTCTCAAATGCTGGGATTCTTCATTGTCCTCCTCACCCAGCTTAAATGCCAGCACCAATGATTCTAATCACTTCTTAGACGTGAAGTTGAAGTTGGAAGAAAAATCATGTACTTGTTCTTATTATTTTTGTTAATGGTTACTCTACCCACCTATCTGTCATTTTTTATTATTGGTTATTATATGCTACTAAGTTCTAACCATAAATTGTTCATTTCCTTCCTTATCTTTACTTACAGCTCCATATGGTGAGTAATATTGCTTCCATATTTAGAGAGGAGTGATCTGAAGCCAGGAGAGGTTAGGTAAGTTTTCTAAGATCACATGGCCAGGATTTGTTCTCAGAGATTTCCGTTTCACAGCCCTGTGCAATGATTCTCTAGGTCTCTGCTTTCTTGTCATAGAAAATGGGCTCTCTTTGGCTTATGCCCAACACATTTACTGTCATTATTATTGCTTTTCAAGAAATGACATGAAGAACAGAAATAAAACCCAAATGGCACTTAGAAGAATAACAAAAGATCTCATCAAAGTAAGAGTGAAATTGATAATACAAGCTCTCCACAGTGCTGGCCTCCCTCCTGGCCTCATTTCAAGCAGGTATACTCCCCAGCGAATTTTCTCATCACCTGTCTGGCCTCAGTGGACTTTCTGGTGGGTGGACCTGGGCGCTCAGCAGAGCAATGAGGAGAGTGAAAAGAGTGTTAGGTATGGAATCAGGCCTGAACTTCTCTCTCATCTCCATGACTGAAACTCCCTGTCTTTTGTCCAGCTTCAAAATAAGCTGGATGTGGGAGAGGCTGTAGGAAATCTCTGTACCTCTCTGTCAATATTTCTGTATACCCAAAACTTCTGTAAGAAATAAAGTCTGCTTTTCTTAAAAGGGCTTACTCATACCTAATGTATAAGGTTAGTGCCTGTTAAATATCTGAGAATAATAGTTCTTGTTCCTTGCAATTTTCTTTCAAAGAAAATCAGATTTTTTAAAAAAATTATGTTGATTTTTCTTTCCTCAGCCCTTTGCCCCAATTTCTTCTTTGTCAACCATTTTGTCACTGAATGGAAGAATGTTTTAGTTTCCTTGGAGAGTGTTTTAGTTTCCTTGGGCTGCCATCACAGATTCCCACAAAACTGTTGGTTTTATCCTCTGAAAAAAATGTATTCTCTCACAATCCTGGATGCCAGAAATCTGAAATCAAAGTGTTGACATGACCATGCTCCCTCCCAAAGCTCCAGGATAGAGTCTTTCTCTGCCTTTTCCAGGCTTTGGTGACTCTGGGTGTTCCTGGCTTGTAACAGCATACTCAAATCTCTGTCTCCATCTTCACATGGTCTTCTATTCTTTCTCCATTTCTTCTCTGGTGTCTATTTTATTTTATTTATTTATTTGAGAAAGAGACAGAGAAAGGGTGAGAGTGGAAAGGTCAGAGAGTCTGAAAGGTCAGACTCCCAGCCGAGCAGAGAGCCCAATGCGGGACTCGATCCTGGGACTCCAGGATCATGACCTGATGTCTAAGGCAGTTGCTTAACCAACTGAGCCACCCAGACATCCCTCTCCTCTGGTGTCTCTTATAAGACCCTGGTCTTAGATTTAGGGCACATTCAGGTAATGAGAGCATCATCTTATGAGATGAACTTGTCTTAGCTAAGTCTGTAAAGACTCTTTCCAAATAAGGTCTGGTTCTGGAGGCTAGAATGAGGAATACCTTTTTGTGTGTATGTGTGTGGGGCTGGAGGATTACAATTCAACATATTACAGAAGGGAATGAGAGCTCTTTTATTGTGAGGTTCTCACAGATAAGCAGCTGGGCCATGATGGTTGAGGGTCTAGATGATCAGTTTTCAGGCAGAGAAATTTGATCTATATCCTGAATGACTGATTAACACTAACTGATGTCATAAAAACCTTATTTGTTAACTGTCACATTTATTCAATAATTTATAGCATTAGAATATCTGCAATTTTATATAATCTAAGTCAGTAATTTGATTAAAGAGTATCTTCTACACAAAAGACCAAAATATAGAAAAACTTTCTGTTTAAGTGGATATAGAATAAATGGAAGTAGCTTTCTTTAACACCAAAAAAGTATTGTTAAAAATAATTTATGGGGATGCCTGGGTGGCACAGTCTTTCAAGCATCTGCTTTTGGCTCAGGTCATGATCCTGGGATCCTAGGATCAAGTCCTGCGTCCGGCTCCCAGCTCAGTGGGGAGGCTGTTTCTCCCTCTTCCTGCTGCTCTCCCTGCTTGTGCACTAACTCTTTTATAAATAAATACATAAATAAATAAAGTTTGTTTTGTTTTGAAATATAATTGTTTCTAGTTTATGAATTTATATACCTTGATCCAGAATAAATTTAAAGCAACTTACAGAGAAACGTAAAATTCAAGCAAACAGTGTAAACTAAAATTGTAAGCAATAGAAGAAAGAAGCACAGAAATGGGGGGGGGTGATCAATGGAGGCATAAATGGACCTAAAATATATATGTCAATCACAAATACATATGTGCATGCACACACACACACACACATACACGCTTGCTAATGGGAACAAGAAATTTGGCCATTTTTAACAGCCAACACAAAAAGAGAAGTGTCTTCAAATTCACTGATTACAGAGGCACCTGGGTGGCTCAGTGGACTAAGCCTCTGCCTTCAGCTTGGGTCATGATCTCAGGGTTCTGGGATCAAGCCCCACATTGGGCTCTCAGCACAGCGGGGAGCCTGCTTCCCCCTCTCTCTCTCTGCCTGCCTCTCTGCCTGCTTGTGATCTCTCTCTGTCAAATAAATAAATAAAATCTTTAAAAAAAATTTACTGATTACATTCTCAATAAAGAAAAGCACAAACCCATTGTTTGTTTAGGTTTCCAAACTAAGATTGCAGGGGATCTTGTCCCAGAAATTTTGATAAAGGGGACACTTCAACTTCCATGAGAATCAACAGATATCTGTTGATTTTTCCACTCAAAGACAGTTGACCTTTGAACAACATAGGGGTTTGGGATGCCAACCATTTGCACAGTCGAAAACTCATGTGTAACTTTTGATCTCCAAAACTTAAGTACTTATAGCCTACTGTTGACTGGAAGCCCTGCCAATAACATAAAGTTGATTAAAACATGTTTTGTATATGTATTATATACTGTATTCTTATAATAAGGTAAGTTAGAAAAAGGAAAATGTTATTAAGAAAACACTAAGAAAAAGGAAAATACATTTATATTACTGTACTGTAAAAATTTGCATATAAATAGACCTGTATAGTTCAAACTTACGTTGTTCAAGCAACAACTATAGTTGACCATTTGCAATAATCTACTCTAGGCATATTTGGATATTACTCATTGACAGTAAATCCAGAAAATATAAACAATTTGCCCAAGGTCACAGAGCCTGGGTGTCATATCCAAGATTTAGGATTCTTAGACCATGATATTCATTGTTCCTTCTCATTCCTCCATTGGGATTAGCCTTTGAAACAAGGTTCTATTTTCAATTTCCTTTCTATTCCTTTCTACCTGCCTCTTTTCTATGAAATATTTTGCTACATTGTGTTCATTTTTTGGTTGAGTCTGAGCAGTGGAATCCCTAGCTATGCAAAAAAATTTTGCTTTGTTGTCCTTGTTTCTCTACCTCTAATTAATTAAACTTTTTGCAATTAATATATGAAATCCTCAGTCTGATAGTCTGTAATGCAATTGTTTAGATAGCTTATTTTTTCCCAAAGATAAATTCTAATTACTTGAATCGATTTGGGATGTTCTCTGGTCCCTTGGTTATATTTTAGAGATGATTGGGTCCACCTAATAGACCTGGAGGGGTGGGGCTGGGCACCTAGTTTAAGATCTTCCTCTGTTATGCCTTGGCTCAAAAAAACGTGTCACTCTCAATTTGTTTTGATCCTGTGGGTTTTGGAAGCATTTTTTAAACCTCTCCCACATTGGGCCCTGAAAGTTGTAGGAGACACGTGAAAAAGGGAAAGAATATAAATCCTAAATAAATATCTTAAGAATTAGCTAAGATAGAATAATTGGAAATTAACACTGGTAGAAAAATGGAAGCTGTCTAGATCTTTGTTTTAAAAGCTCATTTATAGAGAAGTGGATTGTGTCCAAGTTCTTCCTAGAACAAGCTCCCGGTCTTCCACCCATTCCTGTTTCCAGACCACAGCAGGCTTTCATCACTCTGTCTCTCTTTCTCTCTCTCTCTCTCTTTCTCCTCTCTGCCTTTCTTTTTTGGGCATAATATTTCTCTCTCATTAAGTCACCCTCAGACTATTTAAGTCTAAAACCCCAGCTATTGTTCCACCCCATTCTTACTTTCTGTTTCCTCATATATATCATATTAAAATTCTACAAATATTTGAACTGTTTTTGTCTTACCCTGTTTGAAGGAACCACTTTGTCTACACCTGCCTGCCTCAGTGCTCTCTGCATAAGTTATCGTCTTTTTTTTTTAGATACTTTTCATTTGTATTCATGTATCTATTTCTTTGTTTACTTGCTTAAGATTTGTTTCCCTCTCAAGACTTCAAACCTCATGATAGAGATCAAGTGTACCCAGGTTTTTTATTCATTTCTTTGTACCCAGCTCCTGGCACTCAATAAATACATATTGAATGGATTAATTAATTAATTAATTAACCTCAGAGTAATAGAGGAAGATATAAAGTTATTTCTTTATCCTAAGTGGCGAGTATCATATGATACTTCCCCCACCCTCCCCAGAGAAAATTGGTTTTCAATGGGTAGGTCATTGAGCCTTTCTCCTCCAGAAGACATTTGTCAATGTCTGGAGACGTTTTTGGTTCACGCAGTTGGGGAAATTTTACTGACATCTACCAGCATCTAGTAGCGGTGAGGCTGTTAAACACCCTTCAAGGCAGACAACAGATCCCCACATCAGGGTTATCTGATCTCAAATGTCAGCAGTGCTGAAGCAAGAATGTTCTGGCCTACACTTTTGCCTATGTAAGCAATTATCATTACTTATAAAATGCAGATTCTCAGAAAATATTAGAAATAATATTAAAAAGAATCCATTTTTTTAAAAGATTTTATTTATTTATTTGACAGAGAGAGATCACAGGTAGACAGATAGGCAGGCAGAGAGAGAGAGGGAAGCAGGCTCCCCGCCGAGCAGAGAGCCCAATGTGGGACTCAGTCCCAGAACCCTGAGATCATGACCCGAGCCAAAAGCAGTGGCCCAACACACTGAGCCACCCAGGCACCCAAAAAGAATCCTTTTTTTTTTTTTTTAAATGAGAAATCAGATGCCGAGATGGATTAATGATGATACCTATGGCACTTTAAAACTTGAAGCACAAATTCACCCATACGTCCAAGATCACAGCCCTGCAGTGTTGACTCTTGGACCTTTGAGAAGTTTGAACCTTGCTGTTCGTTGCTCTGCAATGTTCAACATTTCAGGGCTGGGAAATGACTCAGGAATCGTGTTCCCATTTCCCAGCTTTCTGTTCATTATTCCTTATCAGAATTCTTTGAGCAGCACTGCACACAGAAATTCTATCAGCTAGACCCACAAATGAGTGTCGTCAGGGGACTCACAGCCCATTTCTTATGTGGCCAGAGAGGCATCTCTGATCTCTTTCCAGAGACAATGGCTGAGAGGAGAACTGACCTCCTTCCTACCAGCACTGACAGTCACACCACTTCAGAAATGCTGGTGTCCGAAATAGCATGTTGTCTTTTAGTGCCTGTGTATTTCACCAATCTCAATGTATTTCACCAATCTCAAACCATCCTTAGTGTATGTTCCTATTTCTGTTTGCTGGTAGCCAGTGCAGAGGCAAAAGAGAGGGAAAAGCCAAGTATTAGCTTTCACTGTTTACACCCTATTGAACTTCTGTACAAAAAGCCAGTGAGGTGTCTTCACCAGGACTGAGAATAGGGGAAACACTCAAGTCTAAGAAAAAAGAAATCTTTGACCCAGGAAACAATGGCTAAGCAAATTTAATGTAGAGGGTTGTTTTGTAGAATACCTTTTCCTAATAATCACTGTTGAAAATAATATTTCAAGTTCACACCTTACACTACAGGATTCCGTGCAGGGATTCTCCCAATGTTCGCATTAATTTATGTCTTAGTCAGTAATACAGGTCAGACAACATAAAGATAAAGGGGAGGTGATCCCTAAGATATGATCCCATATCTGAGGCTGTTGTGAAGAGGAACACAAGAGGTAAAAATAAAAACATTTATTTATGACTAAAATGGAATTTTGTCAAATTTTAAAGGAATCATGCATTGGTTATTTGAAATTAACCCCCAGTAATCTTATACAATATAATTTTTGTTCAAGTTTATTTTGTTATAGAATACATTTGGGATTTGTAATAATAAATGGAAAACAGAAAAAACATTAGTAATAATATTTGATCATTTCTTCAGACTCCTGGTGTATTTATGTTTTTCTCCTCAGGAGTATTAAAAATTAGAATCCTACATCCTTTGTGAAAATCAAGAAGGACAGAAGTCTCTACAAGCACCGTGAATAACGACTCATCTCCCCCTGCAGAGCAGCTGCTCTGCAACCAGAACATGACTCCACCCTGCCTGAAAGTCCCTGTTCACCAGGACCCTGCCTGATGGCTGTTTGGCTCTGGGCTGCTGGCTGTGTTTGGAAACCTCCTGGTGCTGATTTCCATCCTGCATTTCAAACCAAGGTTCTCCTCGCCTCTCTGGCCTCTGCTGACTTCCGGGTGGGGTGACCGTCACACCCTTCAGTGAGGTCAGGTCTGTGCAGAGCTGCTGGTACTTTGGGCCAAGTTTCTGTCCCTTCCACACATGCTGCGATGTGGCATTTGTTTATTCTTCTCTCTTCCACTTGTGCTTCCTCTCCATCGACAGGAGCATTGCTGTTACTGACCTTCACCTACCCCTAGATGGTCTGAGGACTAATGGTAAAATCCCTAGGAAACACGGCAAATGCCATACCCCAAATCATCTGAAATAGAATCTCTGTAGTAAATAGTATGAACAGGAGGAGAATTAATTATTTCCACTTGAGATTTGTATTTTGATGTAGCTTCTATACCAAAACCTACATAGATGATTTCAAAAAGGAGAAAGGTAAAAATGCCCTCATTTATAAACAAAGATGCAAAAACCCTAAACAAACTTTCAAAAACTAAACCCAAATATAAAAGGATAATATACCATGATTAGAGTCTATACCAAGAATGAATGTTTGCTTTAAATTAGAAAATCAATTATTGCAACTCAAATTTGTAAAAGATTAAAATTTTACAATCATCTGATGAAATGAAGAAAGGCATTTGATAAATTTTAAAATTTATTCATTACTAAAAAAAAAAATTCTTAGCCAGCTAAAAAAATAAGATCTCTTGTACCTAGAGAGGTCTAGACAAAAAGGGCCTATTACATAGTATATGTAGACAAGGATATATGGATAGGCTATACTCAATAATGATATTTGAGAGTATTCTCTTCAAAATAAGTAAAAAGCCATAGACGCTTTAGTAAAAGATTCAGGGGCCATAAAATCTCTATAGATCTGCCTGCAGTCTGATCATTCATGTATGCATTATTTATGTTTGTTTGTTTATTAAGCACCTATTTGTGCAGGTCTTCAACATACAAGAATACACACAAAATATATTCTTCTCTTAGGGGGGTTTCCATGTTAATATGAGATACAGACCTAAAACAACATAATTCACAGTGCTTAAAGCTAAAATTAACACAATTAAAAAGTGTAAAGTGAGAAACAATATCAACAAATAATATAAGTAAGATGAATAAATAGAATTCACTGAGAATATAAATTTAGGGCCAGGTTTAGAAGGATGAAGGAAGGTACTAAGGTCAAGAACAGGGAAAACTTTCAAAAATTGTACACAGCTTTGTACATTTCAATAACTATTTTACATCTTTCTCAGAATTTGGGTCACAGCTCTTATCTTATGGCTTTTAATAGTCTATGATACAGAAATGCTTCCTAAAACATGATAGAAATTCTAGGAAGACCCACGGGTACCTTCAATGAGTCACAAGGCACAGATTATGGTGTGCAAAACGTGTTACTTTATTGTTAAGGCAACTGCTATTTTAATGGTAGCAAACAGCTTTTGAACACCTGCTCTATCTAGGTTTTTCACATGTAGGAAGTTCTTAAATAGTCACACACAGAAAATCCCATGAAGCCCATATGATCATTATTCCTATTTGACTGAAACCCTAAAAGTTAGTCACTTGCCCCAGGGTTAAGGTGCAGTGAACAGTGAACTGGGGATTGGCATCCCAGAAATTTAGCTCCAGATCTTGTGTGCTGTTCCTCTATGCTCTACAGCTATTAAGGAACTTGATGTCTGGGTCATGTCCCTGACCTACAGATAATGGGAAATTCCTCTCCATCCATCTGGATTTTCTCTACCTTCCCCTCTGAGTTAACTGGGCTCTGTGGATTAGAGATCTGATCTGGGTGACCATTCACCCTCAGTGAGATGTCCTGCCTGTTCTCTGGACTTTGGTCCAGTCCTGTCACAGAGCAGTCATCTCTTGTACCTGCAGGTAAGGTTCCTTTAGCGCTTATCAGCCAATTCCAACATGCTTCTCTGAAGAGTTCAGCTATACTCTGGCATCAGGGGCCATGGAACATTTGGTGGGGTTTCTTGGACCGTCATGACTCCATGGCACCTTCAGGGGCTAAGAATCTTTAACTGTTTTTTGTCCCATGCAGAGCGAGGTGCTCTGTGAGGATGTCTCAGGCTATGGGCTCAGAAAACCTATGCTGTCATCTCTGCTCTGTGATCTTCATGCCCACTGAGTTCTATCCAGGGAAAGGAGAAAGAGCTTTGCCTGCACTTGGATCTTCTTATTAATTTCTGTTGCTGCGTTAACAAATCAGCACTCACTTGGTGGCTTAAAATGACAGAAATTGATACCTGCAGAGTTCTGGAGGCCAAAAGTATGAAATCCAAAATCAAAGTGTTAGCAGGGCTTCACTACCTCAGAAGGGTCTCAGAGAATTCATCCTAGCCTCCCACTGCTTCTGCTGGCTGCCAGCATGCTTTGGCTTCTGGCCCCATCCCTTCAATCTCTGCCTGTGTGATCACACTGCCTTCTCCTCTGTGTATGTCATCTCTCTGTGCCTCTTTCCTGTAAGAATACTCAGTATGGCATTTGGGGCCCACCCGGATGATCCCAGAAAATCTCACCATCTTAAGAGTCTTAAACATCTTCAAAGACCATTGTACTCCAAATAATTTTTAATATTTATAGGTTCTAAGATTTAGACTTGGGTCTGTTTGTGGGACTTTTATTCAACCAACTGCATTGGCATATCAGTTATTAGTCCTTCCCTCAAACCAGACAGTATCTGGGGAGAAATGGGGTTCTCCTCCCTCATAGACCTTCACAGCTTTCTCACTTATTTTTGTACTCCAGTTATCTTTTTTACTCTTGTTCTGGGATACAGGAAAGATTTTTCTATTGCACTCACTTCAAATCTGTTCACTATAAGCTTTTTTTCCTTTCTAACAAGGCCGAGACTTTTGAGACTCAAGTACTGCGGAAAACAAAAAATTAAAAAAAAACAAACAAAAAATGTTTTTTTCTTCTCCATTTTCAACTAAACCAATTAGAAGAGAATAAATATTCTAAAGAGTTTTTTCAAGTTTATCTTTTTTAGATTTTAATTTTTTATTATGAAATATATTAGAAATATTAAATTTAGTTAATTTTCCAACATTTTCCATGAGAAACTATGAAAATGTTCTCCAATATTTTCTTCTAAAACTTCATGGCTTTATATTTTACACTAAGATCGCACCTGAAAAAAAAAAATCTCTCCTGAACAATATGTATGTAAGCGCACATGTGTTGTGTAGGGGAAGAGAGAGAATCAGAACATTTTTTCCCCAAATAGATACCCAGAAGTTTAAAGACCATTTATTGAATATATCATCTTCCCCCATGAATATGTGACATTCTAAGTTTGCATTATAATCAACAGTGACAGTATTAGATGATATTTATAACATGCCATGACAGGCAACTTATTATTCCCACATCATGCTGAAGAAGTGAAGGGACATACTACATGAAAGTAATTATGTTGAAGAGATAATTATTGTGGTGAATGTATCACTTTGTTGTATGAATGTATCACTATAAGAGAATGTCCTCTAAATATTGAAAAAGAAAACCAAAGTTGGTGGCATCACAATTCCAGACTTCAAGCTCTATTACAAAGCTGTCATCATGAAGACAGTATGGTGCTGGCACAAAAACAGACACATAGATCAGTGGAACAGAATAGAGAGCCCAGAAATAGACCCTCAACTCTATGGTCAACTAATCTTTGACAAAGCAGGAAAGAATGTCCAATGGCAAAAAGACAGTCTCTTCAACAAATGGTGTTGGGAAAATTGGCCAGCCACATGCAGAAAAATGAAACTGGATCATTTTCTTACACCAAACACAAAAATACACTCCAAATGGATGAAAGACCTCGATGTGAGAAAGGAATCCATCAAAATCCTTGAGGAGAACAGAGGCAACAACCTCTTTGACTTCAGCCGCAGCAACTTCTTCCTAGAAACATCACCAAAGGCAAGGGAAACAAAGGCAAAAAAAACAAAACAAAAAACTACCGGGGCTTTATCAAGATCAAAAGCTTTTGCACAGCAAAAGGAACAGTCAACAAAACCAAAAGACAACTGACAGAATGGGAGAAGATATTTGCAAACGACATATCAGGTAAAGGGCTAGTGTTCAAAATCTATAAAGAACTTATCAAACTCAACACCCAAAGAACAAATAATCCAATCAAGAAATGGGAAGAGAACATAAACAGACATTTCTGCAAAGAAGACATCCAGATGGCCAAAAGACACATGAAAAGTGATCGATATCACTCAGGATTAGGGAAATACAAATCAAGACCACAATGAGATACCACCTCACACCAGTCAGAATGGCTAAAATTAACAAGTCAGGGAAAGACAGATGCTGAGGGAATGCAGAGGAATAGGAACCCTCTTACACTGTTGGTGGGAATGCAAGCTGGTGCAGCCACTCTGGAAAACAGCATGGAGGTTCCTCAAAAAGTTGAAAATAGAGCTACCCTACGATCCAGCAATCACACTTCTGGGTATTTACACTAAAGATACAAATGTAGTGATCCATAGGGGCACATGCACCCAAATGTTTATAGAATCAACATCCACAATAGCCAAACTATGGAAAGAACCTAAATGTCCATCAGCAGATGAATGGATAAAGAAGAAGTGGTATATATACACAATGAAATACTATGCAGCCATCAAAAGAAATGAAATCTTGCCATTTGTGACGACATGAATGGAACTAGAGGGTATTATGCGGAGTGAAATAAGTCAATCAGAGAAAGACAATTATCATATGATCTCCCTGATATGAGGAAGTTGAGAGGTGAAGTGGGGGGTTTAAGGGGTAGGGAAGGAAAAAATAAAACAAGATGGGCTCGGGAGGGAGACAAACCATGAGACTCTTTTTTTTTTTTTTTAAGATTTTATTTATTTATTTGACAGAAAGAGATCACAAGTAGGTAGAGAGGCAGGCAGAGAGAGAGAGGGGAAGAGAAGCAGGCTTCCTGCTGAGCAGAGAGCCTGATGTGGGGCTTGATCCCAGGTTCCTGGGATCATGACCTGAGCTGAAAGCAGAGGCTTTAACCCACTGAGCCACCCAGGTGCCTTTTTTTTTTTTTTTCCCCCATAAGAGACTCTTAATCTCACAAAACAAACTGAGGGTTGCCAGAGGGAGACTGGTAGGGAGAGGGTAGTTGGGTTATGGACATTGGGGAGGGTATATGCTGTGGTGAGTGCTGTGAAGTGTGTAAGTCTGATGACTACCATACCTGTACCCCTGGGGCTAATAATACATTATATGTTAATTTTTAAAAAAGAGAGAGAGAGAGAGAATGTCCTCTAAACATTAAATCTTGATCTTGTGCCAGATCTGAATTTGACTTCTGATTCCTTTGCTTTTGGAAGAACACTGGTGAACAAGAGGAACTAAACTCCTTGCAAGAGCATGAAGCAGAGAATCTGAGAAGATTGCAGAAAATAATTCCAGCAAAAGCAGATATTAAAATGACAGCCAAGAAAACCAGAGCCTAGGGAAAGATCAAGAACAAATGGCATAGTTAGAGAATAGGAAGAAGAAAATGAGCATTGAAAGTAACAGGGCAGGGACACCAGTGTGGCTCAGTCCATTAAGCAACCAACTCTTGATATCAGCTCAGGTCATGACCTCAGGGTCCTGGGATTGAGCCCCATTGGCATGGAAATTAACCCTCCTGTCAAAGAAAAGTTCCCCCTGTCTGCCTATGCAAGCTTAATGCTTGAAGACTCCTCAAAAACCCCTTCTAAAAAAATAAAGTCTTTAATAATTTTTAACCCTTCAGGCATGAGACCACATGTCAGTAAGAAAACAATGTTTTAGAAATGCCCAATGCCAAGGAACAGCCTTGTGACAGTGACAATTGGTCCTCTGCTCATAGGATTTAGCATCTATGACACTTTTCTGGTTCTCAATAATATCATTTAAAATGTGTTGCCCATATTGTCTATAAAATTACATTCCTTGAGGAGAATACTATATAGAACACATTTGTTATTGTCAGTTCTTCCTAACACAGGTACTTACATATAATTTATGTCCAATATTTGCTTGAAAACAATAAAAAATCTCAGTGAAAACCAATGAGAAAAAAATATTTCAATCACTTTAATCGAGTGACTCAATAGACAAATCAAAAAGAAAATAAATAAGGTTTATAGACCCATAACCTATTACAACTTAGATTCATTGTACAAAATACTCGGGATATACATTCCAAAAAACTTTTATTGTATTAACAATGTCAAATATTCCAGACAGCAAAATGTAAAACTGTAGCATCATTTTTTGATATTCTTTTTAATAGAAGTTTTTGCAGTATCTGCATACACTTTTTGACCCCACAGCATTCCAGGGAAGTGAAACACGCAGTATATTCAGGTGAGGAAAGTTGGTATCACAGCTAGTAATAATTGACTATTCTATTTTTAAAGAGACTTTATTGATTGATTTGGAGCAAGAGAGCTTAAGGTGGGGCAAGGATCTGAAGCAGACTCCGCGCTGAACACAGAGCCCTATGCAAGGCTCAATCTCATGACCATAGGATCATGACTTGAGCTGAAACCAGCAGTCAGATACTTAACCGACTGAGCCACACAGGCACCCCGATAATTGATCATTCTTTCATTTGCAGATACCCATGCAAATGATCATTGTGCCAACTTTTTTGTGGCACGTTTTTTCCACTTGCAATTTTCCACTTCTGGGCAATGTCTGTAGTGAATACATGATTCCAAGGCTCAATGACTGATCCCACAATATGACAGGTGGACATTCCAAGATTCTGTCCAGCCATTAAACAGGAAATTCTTACCTGCTGTTCCAAAAGCTGCTGGAAGGTACAGCAGTATCAAATATGCGCATCAAAAACAGACCCTTGGGGAGTGTCACCAATCCTTGTCTTCTGCCTGTTATGGGCTGAATGGTGTCCCCCAAATTCTTCTGTTGAAGTCCTAACTCCTAGTACTTTAGAATGTAACCATATATTGAGATAAAACCTTTTGAAAGGTAATTAAGTTAAAGTGAGTTTTTAAGAGTGATCCCCAACCCGATATGTTTGGTGGTCTTATAAGAAGAGGAGATTAGGACACAGACACACATACCCATGGCATAAGCCATGTGATAATGCAGAGAGAAACTGGCCACCTGGAAGCTGAAGAAGGGGGTCTTCAGAAGAAACCCACCCTGCTGACACCTTGATTTTGGAATTTTAGCCTCCAAACTCACAAGAAACCAAATAAATTTTTGTTGTTTAAGCTACCTAGTCTGTGGTACTTTGTTATGATAGCCTTAGTAAACTAGTAGAATGTTGCAAAAGACAAGGGGAAAAAGACCATTTGAAGATAAATGAAAGTTGACCATAAATGAGAAAATGATTAGAGATATCACACAAAAAATGAGATTGCAGATTCCATGAAAGTGGAAGAAAAAGTGCATATGGAAAGGACGTGTACAGACCACTCAGACAGATTACAGTGTAAACCACTTCATTATTTACCATTTAGTTCAGTAAATATCTTTTGCACTGATTTAATGGAGGCAACTTCTTGTGATTTGGTTTCTGGCTAATTTGAAAAACACAACATATTTCTCCATTCTTGAAATGCTTTGTTAATTTTTTATATCTAATTTTGTCGTGTATTTATAATTTGTAAAATATGTTTAAATTTTCAACTTAGTGTTTATGTTTATTCTGCAAATAATCTAATGGTTGATGAACTATCCTTTAAAAACTCCTCACTTAAAATAATTTTTATGGCTTTTCTATACCAAGGATAAAATAAAGCATAAATCAGAGGGTTCATGGCTGAGTTATAATAAGCACCCCAACAGCAGATCTCATAAATATAGGCAGGTGTTATGAAGCCCATATAGGCATCAACTAGCGTATCAATTGTATACGGTAACCATGAAATCATAAATGCTATCACCGTGATACCCAGGGTCTTAGCAGCTTTTCTCTCTCTCTTGGATTTGGAACTCTCTGAGTTTTTTAACTCTCTTTTATCTCTCTCTGGATTTGTAACTGTCTGAGGATGACTCTGCTTTGCTACCAGTATTTTCAATTTTTATAGCTTGGTGTTTAGCTATTAGAAAAATCTTACAGTAAAGAATTATCATTACGAGGGTGGGTATGAAGAATAACAGAAAATATATCAAAACCCAGTCTTGATTTACAACAATTTGACAACCACCTACACAGTTGAGAGCACTTACTAATTCCTCCATCCCATCATCATTGACACCTGTGTAGAACACAGCCTCGCTGCATACAATGAGCAGGATCCAGGAGACGCTGACGCACATCCCCGACACAGACAGCGTGAACTTGCTGGGGTAGACCAGAGGGTCAGTAACAGCAATGTACCTGTCGATGGAGATGAAGCACAAGTGGAAGAGAGAAGAGTACAGAGAGGTGATCAAGAAATTGGCAGGAGAGTGCAGCTCCTTGAAATGCAAAACTGAAGTCATCACCAGGAGGTTTCCAAACACAGCCAGCAAAGAGGCTAAGCCAGGCGCTGAGTACAGAATCACCCTGGATCCGAGTGAGTAGAGGGATAAAGGGAACATTCCTCAATTTCATAAAATCCATCTATGAAAAACCCACATGGAATATCATTCTCAATGGGGAAAACCTGAGAACTTTTCCTTAAGATCAGGAACATGACAAGGATGCTCACTCTCACCACTATTGTTCAACACAATACTAGAAGTCCTAGCAACAGCAAGAATAAGATGTGTTCAAATTGGCAAAGAAAAAGTCAAACACTCTCTTCACAGATGACATGATGCTTTATGTGGAAAACCCAAAAGACTCTACCCCCAAATTAATAGAACTCATATAATAATTCAGTAATGTGGCAGGATACAAAATCAATACACAGAAATCAGTTGCTTTCCTATACACTAACAATGTAACTGTAGAAAGAGAAACTAGGGAATCAATTCCATTTACAACAGCACCAAAAGCTATAAGATACCTTGGAATAAACCTAACCAAAGTGGTAAAGGATCTATACTCTAGAAACTACAGAGCACTCATGAAAGAAATCAAAGAAGACACAAAGAGATGGAAAAATATTCCAAGCTCATGGATCAGAAGAATAAACATTGTTAAAGTGTCTATGCTGCCCAGAGCAATCTAGACTTTAAACGCCATCCCGATCAAAATATTAATGATATGGGGTAAGAGAATGGTCGAGTTTCATTCTTCTACATATAGCTGTCCAGTTTTCCCAGCACCATTTATTGAAGAGACTTTTTTCCACTGTATATTTTTTCCTGTTTTGTCAAAGATTATTTGCCCATAGAGTTGAGGGTCCTTATCTGGGCTCTCTACTCTGTTCCATTGGTCTATGTCTATGTGTCTTTTTTTATGCCAGTACCACAATGTCTTGGTGATCACAGCTTTGTAGTAAAGCTTGAAATCAGGTAATGTGATGCCGCCAGTTTTATTTTTGTTTTTCAACATTTCCTTAGCAACTCGGGGTCTCTTCTGATTCCATACAAATTTTAGGATTATTTGCTCCAGCTTGTTGAAAAATACTGGTGGAATTTTGATCAGAATGGCATTAAAAGTATAGATTGCTCTAGGCAGTGTAGACATTTTAACAATGTTTATTCTTCTGATCCAAGAGCATGGAATGGTCTTCCATCTTTTTGTGTCTTCTTCAATTTCTTTCATGAGTGTTCTGTAGTTCCTCGAGTACAAATCCTTTACCTCTTTGGTTAGGTTTATTCCCAGGTATCTTATGGTTCTTGGTGCTATAGTAAATGGAATCAATTCTCTAATTTCCCTTTCTGTATTTTCATTGTTAGTGTATAAGAAAGCCACTGGTTTCTGTACATTGACTTTGTATCCTGCCACGTTGCTGAATTGCTGTATGAGTTCCAGTAGTTTGGGGGTGGAATCTTTTGGGTTTTCCATATAAAGAATCATGTCATCTGCGAAGAGAGAGACTTTGACTTCTTCATTGCCAATTTGGATACATTTTATTTCTCTTTGTTGTCTGATTGCTATTGCTAGGACTTCTAATACTATATTGAACAAGAGTGGTCAGAGTGGGCATCCTTGTCGTGTTCCTGATCTCAACGGGAAGGCTGCAAGCTTTTTCCCATTGAGGATGATATTTGCTGTGGGTCTTTCATAGATAGATTTTATGAAGTTCAGGAATGTTCCCTCTATCCCTATACTTTGAAGCGTTTTAATCAGCAACAGATGCTGGATTTTGTCAAATGCTTTTCTGCATCAATTGAGAAGACCATATGGTTCTTCCCTCTTCTCATATTAATTTGTTCTATCACATGGATTATTTGCAAATGTTGAACCATCCTTGTAGCCCAGGGATGAATCCCACCTGGTCATGGTGGATAATCTTTTTTAATGTGCTGTTGGATCCTGTTTGCTAGGATCTTGTTGAGAATCTTAGCATCGTGAGTAGGGAGTTTTAACGCAAGATCCATTCACACTCTCATAGCAAAGCTGCAGGACATCAGGGTGGGAAAGATTGATGGTCATGGCTCTGGAGTTTGGTGCTTCCTGTCTTTCTGCCCTTCCTTGTGGTGGGCTACAAAGTTTTTCAATTCTGAGAATTTAAAAAAAAAATCAAACTTCATAATTGAGCAACTGCTTTTAAGTATTGCCTTAGATTCTGTCCTTTCTCCCCTTTTAATAACAAAAAGAAGTTAAGAGAATTTCAGAAAGTTAGAAATGTATCCTTTCTGACTTTAATGCATGCGATTATTTCTGTAATTATGTCTCAGCCTTGCAGATAGTTAATTCCAAGATAACCTATTATGAATTTTCATCAAGCCGGAATTCGTATTATCTGAATAATTGAAGAAATGTAATTTAAACACCTGGTTCTTTATACCCCTGAAGTTCTTCATTGCAAAGAAGAGTCAGATATAATATAATCACGTATTTGAAAAGTGACCTTTTAATAGACTTCCACCTTCACATTTCTGAGATGTTAGCACCTGGAATGTTTTAGGAAGCTGGCCCATTAATTTCACCCATTATGAATTCCTCACAAGGAACCCCTATAGTGTAAGGTACGAATCTGGAAAAGAAACTTTTGATAATTATGATCAGTAAGTTTTTCTACAAAATGTCTGCCTCAGTGCTCTATTACGTTGCAAGAAGACTTTTGATTTTCCTAATCAAGAGATTTCTTTAAGTTTGACACTCCTGGAATAGTCTCATCCTGTATATGGCAGCAACGTTACCTATCTACAAGACTGGCTGTATAATTTGTAGAGCCCAGGGCAAAATAAAAATATGGAGATCTTTTTTCAAAAATAGGTAAAAAAGTACCCTTGAGTATAAAGTTTTTCCTTTTTTTCTGCAGTCTCTCCTGACCTGCCATCGTATTTGACTTCAGTTATAATGTCCCATTTCCTTGGGCATGGAAGTGTTTGTGGGCAAGTGCAGACCTTCACAGGTGCCTGGAGACTGTGCCCTAGAACTCAGCATGCCTGGCCCACCCACTGCCAGTTTTCTCCTCCCCCCAGCTGCTGAAACCATACGCATGCCCACTTTGGTGACCTAGGAAGCTGAGCAAGCCATCTGCCCTACTCTTAGCATGACACCTCAGCCAAAGGCAGATAGCTGACTCCCTAAGGGGTGCAACCTCCACATCAAGACCCACTCAACATGTTGACTGAGAGTGGGTAAGATGGTTGGCCCCACTAAGCTGCCCTTTGGATGTGCTATGGCCCTACTAGCCTGGATAGGGTAACAGTTGCCATGATTTCCCTGAGACCACAGAGGTCTACCTTGCCTCAATCCTCCCTTCCCTGCATCTAGTCCTCCAACATGTCAGTCTTAGTAGGTCAGAGTGAGGAGTGGAAGGTGGGACTGAGCTGAAGGTGCAGAAAGGAGGGCTCAGAGGGGGCGGGTAGGGCAGCCACGGTTGTGGAAGTGGCAGAGAACTAGTCTAAGGGAGAAGACAAAGCATTGTAATGCAGGACTATCACATGTAATGCAACTTGGGGCTCCACATCCCCCACACATGCTCTATTGTCCTTCAGGACTTCACATATAAAACACAAATTCAAAGATACAATTTTTAAGAATTTCAAGACCACAACAACTGTCATCAAGCCCCAAGAGCAGGGCTCTGAGCCACGGGGCTGGTCATGAGCCCACAGAAGAGCTCCACCTTATTTTATTTCAGAGATTAAATTATCTCTTTGCAACAACAATTAGATGATGAAGAAAAGAAAACTCAATGAAAGCGAGTGCAAAACTGCCAGATGGGAAAGTGTAGAAGCTAAGTGCCAGAGAGTTCGGATAGTAGCAGTATAGAGATATGGGCATGGAGAATGTTCATGTTGCTATTCTTGTTTTGTTTTGATTTTGTTATTTATAAAGAAAGACTAATGGGAATGTGAGACCAAAGACTGAGCTCTGTTTGGACAAGTTTCACTATCAAGCAGGAAAGCAAGAAAGCCAGATCTGGGCTGTGGGAGAGTCAGTTCAAGGGAGTAGAAATAGGGAATGTTTTCTACAGCCAGAGGGCCATGAGCTGCTTTATATCTGGAGAACAAAGTCTCCAAGTGCTGCTGATTGGATGATGATATCTATATTCATTCTCCAGGTAACCACTGGGCTGACTGGGTGTGTCCACAGACATACATGGGGTGCCTGCCTCAGGATTATGCCATTCTATTAGTTCCCTATTGCTACTGTAACAAATTACCACAAATTTAGGGGGTTTAAAGCAATACATATCTATTAACTTATAGTTCTAGAGATTAGAAATTTGAAATAGTTCTCAGGACTACAATCAAAATGTTAATGGTGCTGTTTTCCTTCTGGAGGCTCTAGAAGAGAATCAGCTTCTTGCCTTTTCCCACTTCAGAGACCACATGCATTTCTGGCTTGCAGTCCTTTCCTCCATCCATATAACCAACAAACAGCACAGGATCTTGAAATCTTTCTCTGACTCTGACATTGACTCTCTCTCTTTCCTCTTTCACTTTAATGACCCTCGTGATTACATTAGGCCCCCTGGATAATCCAAAATATCTCTTCATCTCAAATTACCAATCCTTAATTTGACCACATCTGCAAAGTCCCTCCTTGCCATGGAAGGTAACATAGTTACAGATCTGGTGATTAGCACATGGACATCATGGAGGTGAAGGGAGGGGTCACTATTCTGCCCATCACAGGCATCAAACTATTTCTGCTGCTGAGGTCAAGTGTGAGCCCTGAATGATGGTACCCGCTCCTCCTGCCCCCTCTCTAAGGTGCCCGTCTTTAGGTTGTCGCTCCCAGGTGGATCTGTAAACTTTAGAAGGAATAGCAGCCATTGTTCAGAAAGAAGTTGGAAAACAAAACCTCTAAATTCTTACCTCTTAAGGACAACCTTGCTTGAGTGAAAAAAGAAAGATCAGAAAATGCAGAAGTGAGATAAAACAGGTTTTTCTCTTTCACCTTTCCTTCTCCAATGAGATACAGATTTCATGAGTGTGTTCAGACAAAAAGGCTGAATTAGTTTCTTCATCAACTCTTGTGTTTCAAGTATATGGAGAGGACAGGCATATAAAAATGGGGAGGGGAGAAGTTGTAGGAATGTCCATAAATGAAATCATCACCTCTGCACTCAAGAAATAGGAAGGCCAAATGTGAGCAGGGCTGACAATGAGAACCTGGTGGTTCCCATGTCTGGAAGCAGCTGGGGAATCCAGGATTTTGACTCCTGTGAAAGGGTCTAAAAGTGTTCCACGTCATCCAGGAGATAATGCACAGCTCACCTCTTGAAGCCTGGATCTGGGAAGAGCCTTCTCACTTCAGGACACATGAGCAAGGATGTTGAAACAAGTGACTTTGCTCCAATTCCACCTAGGACCTTGGTTTTTAGAAAGCTTCTAGTGTAAGGAGAAGTAAGGGCACAAACATAGATTCACAACCAGGAACCGAGCTGAGCCGCCCAGCAGCTGATTGCCCTGGGTCAGTCACATTTCCAATCTGACAGAAAAGCAGGAACCCAAAGCACTAGACCATGATTGTGTCTGAGGATCTTTAGGGCTAGATGGAGACAACTTCACAATTACTAAGCACTTCAAGTGTGTTTAGATTGGGGAGAATAAAAGAGAAAGAAATAGGAAACCAAACCAACCCACTCAACTGAGATAAGAAAGCACAACAAAAATCCAAAGCCTGTAACAAGATATGATTCTAAAATACAGCCAATAAAATCAACAACTGAAACATGAAATATTCCAGATGAAGTTAATTTCATAGAGCTGTTTGAAAAAGACAAGTACAACTTTAGTGATGTTTCTATTCAAATCTTTTGTTCAAATACATGTGTCTTGACAGACAGTGATTGGGAGCTCTTGGAAGGAAGCTTGGAACTTGTTTCCAGCAAGTGCCTGAAAGAGACACAAGCGCTAGTAACAGCAGATGACACTATGGGAAGCGTCACTTTCCCTCTTTGTGTCTCCTATTAGAATATTCAATTTTAGGGACACCTGGGTGGCTCAGTAGGTTAAGCCTCTGTCTTTGGCTCAGGTCATGATCTCAGGGTCCTGGGATGGAGCCCCACATCAAGACCCGCATGGAGTCCCACATCAGGCTCTCCACTCAGCAGGGAGCCTGCTTCCTTTCCTCTCTACCCCCACCTGCCTTTCTGCCTACTGTTGATCTCTGTCTGTCAAATAAATAAATAAAATCTGAAAAAAAAAAGAATATTCTATTCTATGCAAAATGCATAATAGGTTATAAATAAACATTTAGCGAGGTAGGATTTGGTAGATGCTCTTCTGCTTTATTTGCCTTTTCTCTTATTGTGCACCATCTTCTTTCTAAATCACTTCCTAACTCCAGTTCCTGCAGCAAATTATGGCCAGAGATTGGGGAATAGGTAAGCGACAGTTTGCTCCTATGAAAAGTTCAATCCATGATGCTGATTGCTATGAGATGCATAAAGTCTACCACCAGCCTCCTCAAATGATGAAGAGAGCAAGCCTTGAATCACTGTGGAATGTATGGACACTGCCATAACCAGAGCCTCCTGCTTCCTTCTGGGAATTTATTCCCACCTATGAGAATAAATCTAGGCTTCGAGTCTATGCTCCCTAATCTTTTTCACTTGATCATGCATGGTAATGCATTGCTATAGACTGACTATGTGCATCCCTTCAAAATTCATGGGTTGAAACGTCATCTCCAACATAATGCTTTTTAGAGGTTGGGCTTTTAGGAGGTAGTTCTATCGTGAGGGTAGAGCCCTCATGAGTAAGGCTGGCACCCTTATGGAAGAGGTTCCTGAGAGATCCCTTATCCCTGCCTCCATGTGAACACACAGCAGGAAAGAGTCACCTATGAACCAGGAAGTGTGTCCTCACCAGACTTGAATCTTAAGGCATCTTGATCTTGGACTTCCCAACCTGCAGAACTGTGAGAAATAAATTCCTGTAGTTTATAGAACACCCAGTGACTGTCATTTTAATAGCAGCCTGAGCTGACCAACACATATGTACTTCACAAGAGGGTAAACTGAGATGATTTGGGATGTCCGTAGAGCACCTCAATGAAAGATAAGTATTATAACTGAGCAAGATGGTCTTAATATTCCCCTTGGCTTGAATAAACTGTAGACATGCTTCTTTCTGACTCTAGGCCTCTGCCCTCCCTTTTCTTAGAGGATTTGATTCAGAAAACTTGCCATTGTAAGTTCTTTTTCGGCCTCCTTGAGATATAAATCTTTTTAAAGGCTTCTTGTCAGTTGTATAACCCAGGACTTGTCTTTTCCAAGTAGCTGAGAGCCATTCCTTTGAAATGCAGTCATTGAGGAAAATGGCACACTTATCTCTTAGTTTCTGTGGAAGAGTGGGAGCCTAATTCTAAAGGCCACCAATGTGTAAAACCACAGCCTGTCATGAAAATATGAGGACATTTACTTGTCACCTTCCTCGGAGCAGTGTGCCACCAGAGGAGATTCTCAGTGATGATGGCAGAGGTTCAGGAGAGAAAGCAGAACCAAGAAGGCCTTCTTAAGGCCCATGCTTAGAACTGACATCCTGTCACCTCTGCTCTCACTTTATTTTGAGGGAAGAACTTCAAAGTTACACAGCAAGGGGCATGAGAGAGGGGTTTCAAACATTCTGTCAACCACACAAAATCTTAAGGAGTAAGCCTTTCTCAGTGAGACATGGAAACATAACATGTGTTGAATGTTGCTCATTGTACTTACTACTTATAGAAAGGGAAGCATCCTGTCAGAAAGTTGAGACAACCACCAGAGTAGAATGAGGGAAGCTGCTCGTGTCCTGAGCCTACTGGCCACTGTGAGCTCATCTGACCGCCTTGAAGGCTGAGTGGATCAGTATCTCTAGGTACACTTATGACCCCTTGGCAACACGCTGTTACGGGAAACCAGTTGGGAAGCTCTGCTTTATATAGCAGTCTGATGGCCCATCAGGTTTGGAACAACATTTATAGCAAGTCTTCTGTGTTTCCAGCCAAAATCTGTTGTCTACCTTGATATGATTTATTAACACTTTCAAAATAATATCCTTATTATTTACTGTGTCTTTGTGCAAACCCAGAGAGACCCTGCTCAGATATATCTTCAAAAAAAAGAATCTAAACATAGGGTGCCTGGGTGGCTCAGTGGGTTAAAGCCTCTGCCTTCAGCTCAAGTCATGATCCCAGGGTCCTGGGATCGAGCCCCACATCGGGTTCTCTGCTGAGCTGGGAGCCTGCTTCCCCCTTCTCTCTGCCTGTCTCTCTGCCTACTTGTGATCTCTGTCAAATAAATAAATAAAATCTTAAAAAAAGAATCTGGGCAATCTGAGGATCTTAGAAAAGATGACACTGATTCATTACCTTGGTGGCACTACACTGATCTGGCAGGAGGAGCAGGTAGTACCTAGCACTCTACATAGGAGATGAGCCTTATGAAGGGTCAAGGGCCTTCTATATTAAAGCAGTCAGGAATGTCTCATCCCAAGTAGAAGACAACTGACTACATCTTGAATCTTCTTAGCTAAAGGATTTAGCACAATAGTTGACAGACCTCTTTAGGATCCAAAAACAATGGATTCCACACTTAGGAATACTGCTCTGGTCCATACACTGAGTAACAAAGATGTCTGTCAGTTTTGTATGGGGCTTGGAGTCTGGGCTGCAGCGTCATTGCCAGGCAATTTCGTGACCTGGTGGTGCTAGAGATGTTAATAATGGGGGGAAAATGCAGTTTAGATTTTATGGAAGGCTCCCGTGGGAGAAATATAATGCAGTCCTCTGGACTTCTGAAGTAAGATCATGCTATAGGATAAAACACCTTTTGAAAGATGGCTCTCTGAGCCCAAATAGTGATTGAACACTTGACAAGGTGATACCCAGTAATCATGTGTCTCTAACTGCCCATGATGACACAGGTCCTCTTGAATCTTCAATCATAAAGTCGGGTGGGTCCAGAAAATTCTCTGGGAAATGGAAATGATACACCTGGAACCAAGCCTGAGCAAGGCCAGACAGCATGAGCCCAGAGCCCATGTTCCCCACCACAGTTGTGTCAGGACCCCTCCATCTCACGTTTCAGCAAACTGAAGAGGAGGAAAGGATCTAGCTTGGTTTACAGATAAATTGTCTCTGTATGGGGTGCAAACCAAAAATGGACAGCAGTTGCGTTACAGACTTGTACTGGCCTTGAATGACAGTGAGAGGGAAAATCTTCTCAAAAGGAAGACTTTTGTTTGACTAATAGTATCAATTGAGGGACACCAGAAAGTTATTCCACCTGAATAAATCCCTTCTGGAACTTCACTCTTAGCATTTTATTCTTTTTCTAAAGTACTTCTCCCTGAGTGTCCCCTAAATGATCTCTTGGGCCTTCATCCACTGCCCATTCAAAAGGGAAACTCTGAGAATAGTATATTTTATTGTGACTGCTGCAATACGAACAATTTTATTAATTTAGCCAATGGTTATTGTTTAGCAGCTCATATTACTGGTGGGAAAGGACAGCACAGATCAGTTGATTGGAGCCAGCAATACAAGGGAGCTCCTGGGAGAAGGTAGAAAGTAGAGGCAGGGCAGATTGGGGACTCAAGCAGATTTTGATTTCCTCTTAAATGTAACTAGGATGAGTCATAACAGGGACCTTACCCTTTCTCACCTTTGAGATAGTCTATGCTGTTTACCTTAGTACCGACCTTAGAGGCTGATGAAATTTGATCTTTGTTATGAGACACAGTTGAGGACTTATCTTTATATTTGTCGTGTGTGTGTGTGTGTGTGTGTGTGTGTGCGTGTGTGTGTGTTTGAACAAAATAAAATATGTCAGCTACTAGGTAATGCCTAGGAAGGTTGTTTATGCCTTTTCATTTCTGAGAAATATTGATGGTTTTTCTGGCTTGTTCCCTATGGTAATAAAGCCTCCTTTATTCTTGCGAACAGACTTAGAATTATTCTCCATGAAGAATTCACTTTTGACCTTGTGCCATTTTCTGAACCAGCTAAGTGGCTCTTTCCACAGAACCCTGCCACTCTTCTGAACTCTGATTTCTAATCATAAAATAATATGTCAATGGGGTTTAGAGCAACTTTATCAATTAGTGGCATGATAGAGTAGACCGTCATCAAGAACTAGGTCCTTTCAGAGAGCTACCAGTGTAATTGGGTATCCCTCTAACAGCAGTTCTTCATTTATGACTAATGTCGTAATTGATGCTTACCTGAACTACAGCATCTGTTCAGTACTTTCTGTGTCTGTTTTAACTTTTTAAAAAATTATACAAAACCCTAGACAATGTAACAGTTATACATCCAATGTCTACTAAATTAAGAAAAATACATGTGAGGGGCGCCTAGGTGGCTCAGTGGGTTAAAGTCTCTGCCTTCAGCTCAGGTCATGATCCTGGGGTCCTAGGATCGAGCCCCACATGGCTCTCTGCTCAGCCCCACATGGCTCTCTGCCTGTTTCCCCAGCTCTCTCTCTGCCTACCTCTCTGCCTACTGGTGATCTCTGTCAAATAAATAAATAAAATCTGGGGTGCCTGGGTGGCTCAGTGGGTTAAAGCCTCTACCTTCGGCTCAGGTCCTGATCCCAGGGTCCTGGGATCGAGCCCCGCATCGGGCTTTCTGCTCAGCGGGAAGCCTGCTTCCACCTCTCTCTCTCTCTGCCTGCCTCTCTGCCTACTTGTGATCTCTGTCTGTCAAATAAATAAATAAATAATCTAAATAAATAAAATCTTTAAAAAATAAATAAATAAAAGAAAAATACATGTGGACAAAAGCTATTATGAATTCAGTGATGCTTTTACATGTATTTACACATAACATGTATTTTAAGTATGGATACATATATATGAGAGACATTGTATTTATGTTGTCTAGGATCTAGGGCTTAAGTGCTTTAATTCCTTGCAAAAGTTCTGCTGCGGCTCCTTGGCCGAAGCAGACAACTTGGGAACCAAAGGTCGCCAGAATTAAGAGACAAGGCTCAGCAACATGTTTCAAGGGCAGGTTTTGCTTTGCAGTCTTGCAGTAAAGCCTCTTTCCATCACCAGTTTGTCCTGTTCCAAATGTTTCCAAGGCCACTACGACAGTTTGGTAGGCAGCCAGCAAGAAGTTAGGAGCTTACTTGTGTAAATAATGGAGAGACAGATGAGGGGAGCCATGCTATAGTAAGCCAGTTTGGGGGGAAATAAGGCAGTTTTTTTTTTTTTTAAATCAAAAGACTTCCTTTATAAAGGGCGATAAGGAGAGTAGGTAAACAAGAAAGAGTAAATTTGAAGTGTATTCTCCACCTATCAATATGTATGAGAGTTTAAAATATCACTGGATAGTATTTCTGCAATTTTGCCTAAAAAAAAAAAAAAAACAGAAGTCTCGTATATATTCTTAAGTCTCCCCAAATGATTGTCCTTATTATTTATGAGTGTCAGGGTAATTTTACGCTTGCAATTGAGAGGACACATGTTTCTATGAAGGCAGCATTCCTGACTTACCATCAAAGGGACACAAGTTTTGTGCTCTTCTTTTTTTTTTTTTTTTCATTTATTTATTTTCAGCATAACAGTATCATTATTTTTTCACCACACCCAGTGCTCCATGCAATCCGTGCCCTCTATAATACCCACCACCTGGTACCCCAACCTCCCACCACCCCCCCCACCACTTCAAACCCCTCAGATTGTTTTTCAGAGTCCATAGTCTCTCATGATTCACCTCCCCCTCCAATTTACCCCAACCCCCTTCTCTCTAACTCCCCATGTCCTCCATGCTTTTTGTTATGCTCCACAAATAAGTGAAACCATATGATAATTGACTCTCTCTGCTTGACTTATTTCACTCAGCATGTGCTCTTCTTAAGGAGTGAGTGTGGGGGGTTCCTTAACCGTGAGCCTTTGAAAGGGGGTCTATAGACCTCTCCCTTGGCATTATCATCTCAATCACAAATAAGCATTCTGCAACAAAGACCTTCATATTCCTTTCAGACTCTTTTACCTTTAACTACCCCTGCGCCCAACCAAATTCTCTGAGCTCTATCTGAAAAATATTAAGGCACAAATGTGAAATAGCTTAATTTTGTATAAAGCATTTTCAAACTGGTTTATTTAAAAAATATATAATGTGTAATGTTTATGAACCTCTATTTACTTAGCATCTCTCCTTTTCATTTCATAAAACAGATTTGTACAGAATGGTCAATGAAAACCGACTACCTAAGCAGAAACTTAAGTGAGGCAAAGACTTGAGAAAGCAAATCACCTTATTATTAGTTTCTTTCAAGTTCTTACTTTATCTTAAAATAGCCAACATATATTTTTAGTTAAAATGAATTAAAATTCATGTGGCTAAGACATGATATCAGTTGAAAAAACCGAACTTATTCCTAAGATGTATAATGCCAATTTGAGGTATTTGCTCTTTCAAAATAATCCTTGATTATATTTCAGCTTTATATTTCCAATGTCGAATACAGTGTTTGGTACAAAAAAAGAAGTCAAAAGTTACGAAACATTAATTTGAAGTGGCTTTTTATAAAATTATTTTACTTGAGATTACTAAGAAAGAAGTACAGAAACCATCTTTTTGTTCACATACTTATTTTGACTGTAATAAATTAGGCTCTCCAAAACCAAGATGTAGTGTGTAATCACATCATCGTTACACATGTTTGTGTTTGTGTGTGTGTGTGTGTGTGTGAACACAGCTTCTGTAAAATGGAGAAGTGTTGTCAGGGTTCAGAAAACACAAGTGTCCCACAGTTTTTTGCATGATATTCAATTACTAGGAGGTTTCACATTTCAATTCTCTGTCAGGGATTTTATCTTATATTTACTTCCCAAACAAAATATATTTTTTAAAATATTTTTGTCCCCCCAAAATCTAACTTACAAGTTAAGCAGAAACCCTTTTTTTCCCCTCTCTGTATTTTGGACAACCAAACATTGGTAACGGATGTGGGAGAAACTACAAAGCTTCAAATCGTTTGAAGAAACAATTTGGAAATGAATAGAACTTATTAGAAATTACCAGAGAAATTAGAAAGCCACAGAAGAATACTAAGAATAATAACTAGGAAGCAATCAGCAATTTTTTTTTTGGTCTATCACTAAGTTAAAAAAAAATTGCTGAAATACATGAAGAACAAAGGCTTTAGAACAACTCAGAATACAATATCCTGCTACTTGCAGATGATTGCACTTGCCTCTCCAGATCCAAGCATTTCATTTTGTATTTGACCTTACTCCCATGTTAGTTTTGAAATCCCTGCAGTCACCTGGTCAATCTACATCTGCTTCCTCAGAAAACAAATTAGTTGTTGATGAATCCCTCCCCAAGACTTTACCACTTAGGATAAGTTTTATTGCCTTCCGAAACCATGGGTAAAAGAAAGCATATATCAAGGGATTCATAGCTGAATTATAATAAACACACCACACTAAAATCTCATAAACATAAGGAGGAGTTATAAAATTCATGTAAGCGTCAATCACAGCATCAATAATGTACGGTAGCCAGGAGACCAGAAACGCTGCCACCGCAATGCCCAGTGTTTTCGCAGCCTTTCTCTCTCTCTTTGCTACTCGTTCCCTGTAACTCTCTGAAGACGACTGAGCTTGGCTAGCTGAACTTTCTATCTTCCTAGCTTGGCGTCTGGCCACCAAAAAGATCTTACCATATATAAACACCATGGCGACAGTGGGTACAAAGAATAGAAGGAAACAAAGTAGAACCCAGTTTTGATTCAGGGGCGCCTGACAGCCTCCCACACAGGTGAGAGCAACGACTAAGTCCTCGATTCCTTCCTCATTGGCCCCCGTGTAAAAGATGGAAAAGCTGTATGTGACCAAAAAGAACCAAGAGAGAGCAATGCATAGGACTGACACTGAGACAGTAAACTTGGTGGGATAGGTCAGAGGATCAGTAACCGCAATGTATCTATCTATCCACAGAGATACAACATAAGTGAAATAAAGAAGCGAAACAGAAGGAAGTATCGAAACATGTGTGAAATTTACAGTAACTGTCCCCGAAGTACCAGCAGCTCTCCACAGACCTCACCGTGCTGAAGGGCATGACGGTCACCCCCACCAGGAAGTCAGCGCAGGCCAGGGACGCGATCAGAAAGTTCGTAGGGGTGTGCAGCTGTTTGAAGTGAAGGATAGCGATAATGACCAGCAAGTTTCCAAACATGGCCAGCACAGCCCCCAAACCGAGGACTGTGTACAGAAGGGCTCGGGGACCCGGCGAGTACGCAGTTTTAATGCAGGATCCGTTCACGTTCTCATAGCAGAGCTCCACCTGGGCGGGTGGGGAGAGACTGTTCACCATTGCCCTCTTGGTGGTGGTATTTTTAAATGGTCAGATTCCCTATGTCAGCAATTTAAAACAGGGAGCTGTTAGTTTTAAGAGCCTCTGGGAGGGGGTTAAAAACTCCAGTTAAAAGGAAAACTAGTAACTTTTCCACCAATTTTTTTTTGGGGGGGGGCTTATTAACTATAACCTCTTGATCTTTCTAAAAGGAATCCCCAAGTTTTTAATATATTTAGATGGGAACTTGTTGCAGAAAGCCATTAAAATTATAGTCAAATTTTGTACAAAATAAATAACTGGCAAGGCATTTTGTCCAATGATATATGTGCATACAAGATATTAGATTAATATTAGATAATATTAGATTAGTATATATTAGAATGTAATTGGCTCATCAATAGAGAATCCTTTTTTGTATTACTTTACCTTTGGAAATCTCACCTGTAATCACCTGAGTTGAAAAATAATTGGGCTACCAAGGGTTGAGTTTTATTTATGAAGTTATCTCCCCTGAGTGGCTACTTCAGTAGTAGTAACTATACTTCCTTTTTTTTTTTTTTTTCAAGAAGGAAAAAAATAAATTACATCCCCTTCAATATATGACCTCAAAATCCCTATAGGATAGCATGTGAAAGACCAAGGAAAGATTTACTCATAGTAGCTTGCTAAACTTATTTGGGTAAGACAGTTCTTCTATTCCTTATATCTTTAGAGTTTGGGGTTTTTTTTCATCTTTTTTATTTACTTATGGTTTGGACAGTTTGAGATGACTTGGAGAACTACTCTTACAAAGTGGTAACAATATAATTTGTGTGTATTTTCCAGGCTAATGGCCATTTTCAGATGTCTAAAATCAATAAGCTTGATTAAAATAAGCAATAACACCCCTAGGCCTTCACCTTCCCATTCTTAAAAAATACTACAGTTTTAAACTTAGCACAGAGTGGTAGGTACCCTCTGGGTATACTGGAGAGGTATTTCTATACTGATCATGAAAGAATTGGATTCATCCTAAATCACCCAAATTTCAAATAAGTTTAAGTTTGTTTTTTTAGTTATTTAAGGGTTATTCTTTTTCTCCTGGAGCACACAATCTTTTTTTTGTCCCATTTTTTAAAAAATAAATTCAATTAATTAACATATAATATATTATTGGTTTCAGAGGTAGAGGTCAGTGACTCATCAATCTTATTTAATACCCAGTGCTCATTATATCACGTACCCTCATTAATGTCCATCCCCTGGTTACCCCATCCCCCCACTTCCCTTCCCTCCAGCAAGCCTCAGTGTGTTTCCTATGATTAAGAGTCTGTTATGGTTTGTCTCTGTCTCTGATTTTGTCTTCTTTTATTTTTTTCCTCTTTTCCCCTATGGTCCTGTGTTTCGTTTCTTAAATTCGACATATAAGTGAGATCATATAATTGTCTTTCTCTGATGGACTTATTTTGCTTAGCATAATACCCCCTAGTTCCACCCATATCATTACAAATGGCAAGATTTCATTTTTTATGCCTGAGTAATATTCCATTGTATATAGATACCACATCTTCTTTATCCCTTCATCTGTTGATGGACATCTGGGCTCTTTCCATTCTTTGGCTATTGTGCACATTGCTTCTATAAACATTGGGGTGCATTTGCTGAAACACACAACCGTAAAACAGTTCGCAGCTCTCACCAAACAATAGTTGAGTAATTAATTTTTACTTTATTTAACCATGAAAACATATAATCTTACATCTAATCTTAATCATAATCTCTGAACCAGAGACTGGAGTACTTATATTGCCATTTATCCCATACCATAGGTCTGACCTTTGTTGAAAGTGCAGAATCCTAGAGAGGGCTGTATGCATACACATAGATGTGGATACTCCCAACTTGGTAGATTTCACTAGTCTGCACATTTTAAATGTTTGTGGGGGGGCAAATGGTGAATGCATACACACCCATGGTCTTTTCTAGATTTGTTATTCCATGAGTTTTAAATCAATTCATTTTTTTCTTTGATTTCCCAGTTTCATGCTTTACTTAGGCCCTCACCGGTTTGATGGCATAAATCTATGTCTCATGTTCACTCTTGGGATTCCCCACATGGGTGCATTCATGTGCTCACAAGTCCATCTACCCAATAGAATCACCCTTTGATAAGTCCTGTATTTTTTTTTTCCCCTCTAAAAAAAAAAAGATTTTATTTATTTATTTGGCAGAGAGAGAGAAAGAGAGCAAGCAAGCACAGCAAGGAGAGTGGCAGACAGAGGGAGAGGAGAAGCAGGCTCTCTGCTGAGTGGGGAGCGCAATGTGGGACTCGATCCCAGGACCCAGGGATCCTGACCTGAGCTGAAGGGAGACGTTTAGCTGACTGAGCCATGCAGGCACTTTATAAGCCCCATATTTTCTTCTTTGGCCTTAGCTCTCCTGGTGAAGTTTCCCAATTTATTATTTTATTCTCAGTCTGACTTAAGGAATGTCATCTCTCTGCCACCACAGAAAGCATCCAGCCTGAAAGTCTGAGTGTCTATGTAAAGGATACCCTCTCCCCAACCTTTAGAACTCTTCACTTCATTGGTGTCCAAGTAATGTTGCTATTGTACAAAAAAACCCTGAGCCCTTCCTCTGGTCTTCATACTCGGGCTTCAGCATAGCACACTTCAGTCTTACAAAAGATCTTAAAATGTGTCCTTCCCTAGAAGCAAAGACACTTGAAATGTAATGAACACTCCTAAGACCCACATCTTGGTGTTCAATACTTTTCACAAGTAAAATGAACTAGAGATGAACTAGAGCTTCTTAAAGAAATGTGTCATCCAAGCAATGGGACAAGAAAAGTACAGGAAGAAATTGGAATATATTTTTGTACCAGAAATTAAGAGATTTTTTTTTAAATGTTGACATTTTACAAGGACACTGTTGCTAACTTGAATAGACTCCCACTAGCCAAATTGGGATAATTTGAGTGCACAAAATAGTGAGAGAGAGTAAAAGATTATATATAGAAGAGTGGGGGGAAATCCATGAGGCCATACTAATGATGGATGACAAATAGCTAGACAGCTAGCTAGCTAGATAGATAGAGGAGAGATACATAATAGATAGATAGATAGATAGATAGATAAAAGAGGGCTCTTCCTTACAAAAGAATACCAAGCACAACTGATACTTCATAGGGAGAGAAGTGTTACAGCTGGAACATCATAATTTTGAAATCATTAATATTGATTAAAACAAGAATCATCAATTGATGCTAAATATTGTAACAGGAGAGAGGAATTTTGATGAGAGTCGGGTATTCATATGGCATAAAATGTCATCTCCTAGAGACTGCTTATGAGCTGCAAAAGAAAAACATAGTAGCTATCCAGTGGAGAAATCAGACCTTGACTGGGTATCAAATTAATATCATCTTGAAGATGACAGGGCCACATATAACTCTGGAGGGATGCCCCCGAGTAACACACAATAAAATGTATAATAGTTTTCCAGCCAAGAATACATTACCAGAATATAATGAAGAAATTTCAGACAAACCCAAGCTGAGAAACATTCTCTTTTTGAAAAGTAGAAAGGGGGAAGGCTATATTCTTCAGAAATATTTATGTAATAGAAGACTGCAGAACCTTTCCAGAATAAAAGAGACAGAAGGGCAAGACAATCAAAAGAAATATGTGAATTTAGAATGATATGTATTACTGGGCCAGTTGACAAAACTGGAATATGAATGGTAGATAGTAAAAGTATTGCATCAGTATTAAATTACTAAACTATTAAGGGCTAAAGGGCTGTGATGTATACAACTTATTCTCAGATGGTTCGGGAAAAAAAATTACATAAACACATTGATAAAGTTGGAGAAAAAGAACAAACTTCAAAGCAAATAGAGCAGAAGTTTAATCAGTGAACCCAGGTAAAGAGTACCCAGTGTGGTTCATACAACTTTGTGCAGCTTTTCTGTGGGTTTAAAATGATTCCCAAATAAAAACTTTCTTTGGCAAAAGGCAATTTTGAAAATTTGGACCTTCAGTATCCTCTTTTTTATTTATTTTTTACTTTTTTAAGGATTTTATTTATTTATTTGAGAGACAGAGAGAGCACAGGAGGAGGGGTAGAGGGAGAGAGAGAAGCAGACTCCCCACTGAGCAGGGGCCCTCAATGCGGGTCTTGACCCCAGGGCCCTGGTATCATAACCTGAGCGGAAGGCAGACAGTTAACCAGCTGAGCCCCCACAAGATGCCCCTCGTATTGGGCTCCTAATGCTACCAGGCATAGAAGGAGGGTGGGATATTTGCGGCTGCAGCAATCACCTTAGGCTGGCTGGGCAGTGAGCACAGTAGAGGTTATGGCTAGAAACCTTGAGCCAGTGGCAAATGTTAAACCAAATGTTATTGGACAAACTTAGTCCGATAAAGGTAGGATTTCTAAAGGCTCCATTTTCTCAGAAATGGAGCACCACCACCAGAGTAGAGAAACCTAACCAGCTAAGGTCCTGGCTGAAGGCAAAGGAAAATGGAATTTGTGGTAGGAAAGAAAGAGAATACAAACATCCCCATGACCAATTGTAGAAAAGGGGATTGTTGCACTTAACCTGATTTTCCCAGCTTCTTAATTGTAAAACGTGAATTGTATAATTACTTTTTTTTTTTTTTTTTTTAGATTTTCTTTATCTCTTTGACAGAGAGAGAGAGAACTCCCACTTGAGAGTATACACGCACATGCACGGGGAGTAGCAGGCAGAGGGAGAGGGAGAAGCAAGCTCCCTGAAGAGTAGGAAAAGGGGTATGAGGCTCAATCCCAAGACGCTGGGATCATGGCCTGAGCCAGAGGCAGATATGTAACTTACTGAGCCACCCAGGGGCCCCTATGATTACTTTTTTCATTTATTTTATCTCCATCTAATTTTACTACTTTATATAGGGTATATTAGTGGTGTTTAACTTTATAACTTAATCTGTAAGTTATTGACTGTTGAGAGAGTATTGTATGTTATCCAGAAATCATGAACTTAGAGCTGGAAGCAATAATTAGGAGGACTGAGTTGCCACTTGGGTAAGAGGTGAATGTGTGTTGGGTTACATAAGGAGTATTATGTGAAGACTAAAAAGAGCACTTTGAAATGTTAAGTATGGGGAAAGGAGAATGTTGGCTGTAGAGGCCATGTATTAATTTGAATGCTCAGTATTCCAATATTCTTCCTATTGTGAAGACACTAAGCAAGGAGAAATCAATACCTGTGTTAAGACCCTCTCCCTTCAGCACCGGCTGAAGTGTGAACACACATTTGCACTCAGAACTCGGGTGATAGTCTTCACAGCAGCAGCAGTGGTGTCAGAAGAGCGGTGGGAATGTTGTCCTGGGTTCGAGGCAGCAGAGGTCAGCTGAGAATGAAAGTTCTTGTGGTAGAATCTTCCTTTGGTTCCTCTCTGAACCTGGTTCTCTCCTGCTGTTCTGGAAAGGTGGGCTTCTACCCTAAACTCTTCTAATGAGCTAAATTTCGGCATGAAACCATTTAAAAATGGATTCAATGTAATGAGTGAGAAAGAATGAGGATTCCAGGATGTTTACTTGCTTTGAGCCTGCATAACCCAGCAGAGGACTCAGTTGTGTAGGGGGTGGGGCAGGGAGAGGATTTTCAGGTGGGATGTATTGAAGCTGAGATGCCTCTGGACAGTCAAACTGGGAACTGGCCAGTGGACAGATGGACAGATCTGTGTAGAAGCAAAAGACTAGAAGTGTTTTGGGGGACCATCATATGTCATAATCAGTCACTGAGGGAACTAACAGGACTAAAGGAATGATTACTGGGTGCCTGGGTGGCTCAGTGGGTTAAGCTGCTGCTTTCGGCTCAGGTCATGATGTCAGGGTCCTGGGATTGAGTTCTGCATTGGGCTCTCTGCTTGGCAGGGGGTCTGCTTCCGTGTCTCTCTCTCTCTCTGCCTGCCTCTCTGTTTACTTGTGATCTCTGTCAAATAAATAAATAAAATCTTTTAAAAAAAGAAAAGTATCTTTAAAAAAATAATGATTATTTATTACAAATCGACTGTGTGTCAGGCATCTACTAAATGTCACTATAACACAATAAAACTTCAAGTCTGTGAATGACTTTATAATTCCACGTACAACCTGAAGAAAAAATTTTAAGGTGCTAGATTTATTTTATAGAGCATCAAACAAATTAGGTCTAACAATGGTTCTGAAATTTCCATTAATCAGATTCTTTCTTACCAGAATCTTACTGAAACAATATTTCCCATCACATTGTTCAAATAATATTATAGGGTTTTTTCAACAACTTAAGAAATTTCCCTTTCTTGACTTATCGGTGTCGAACATACCTACGGTAGGGATAGTTTCTTTGATTTTAAGAAAAAACTGTTTCTAAACACTATTTTCTTGGTTTTGAGAGAACTTAACTTATAATCTAAAAATCATATACTTAGCAATAATATAATGAATATAATATAATATAATAATGCTTGAAAATAAGATCCCCCAAATTAATAGGTAAAAGTATGAAAGGGAAGGGGCATATTAACTCATTATCTCTTGGCATGTATTTCTTTTTTTTTGTTGTTATGACTTAAGAATAACTTTATTATTTTTTAAGTTATGCTATGTTAGTCTCCATACAGTACTTCATTGGTTTTTGATGTAGTGTTCCATGATTCATTGTTTGTGATTAACACCCAGTGCTCGTGGCAGTACATGCCCTCCTTAATACGCACCACCCAGCTCACCCATCCACCCATCCTCCTCCCCCTGAAACCCTCAGTTTGTTTCTCGGAGTCCATAGTCTCTCATGGTTCCTCTCCCCCTCTGATTTTCCCCCCTTCATTCCTCCTTTTCTTCTCCTAATGTCCTCCATGCTATTCCTTATGCTCCACATATAAGTGAAACCATATGATAATTGTCTTTCTCTGCCTGATTGTTTCACTCAGCATAATCCCCTCCAGGCATGTCTTTCTTGCTGAACTATTTCAAAGGTAAGGTTTCCATTCTGTTTTATGACCTTTTCATTTTTACTCAAACTCTGCTGCCCCTTAGTGGTCACTCTGAACCATACTGGGCTGGCCAAACAAGCTAAGTAGGTAAATATCCAGAAGGGAAGTGTCTATTTAAAAATGAGCTCCTTCTCCCCACAAAATTAGCCCCATCCCCCCATAAATGAGCCCCAGACACTTTGGAAGTATGTCAGTTGGGTGGCTATTCACTCTCTCCCTTCCAAGCCACCCCTCCATTAAAACAGATCGTTTTTTCAAACTTTGGTCTTCATTAGAATCACCTGAGGTTCTTAAGAACTCCAGGCTCTCCACCCAGAAGCTCTCATCTCTAGCGCTTAAGTAAAACGTGAAATATGCTTTTTTAGCCAAGCATCCCATTTGATTTTGCAATTCTTCTATAGGCTCTTCTCGGGAAAAACTGCTCCAGGGACTTAGCGCAGTTATCAAGGACAGATCTCTAAACTTACGTCAGAAAATTCAGGTCTGAGAGGCCTGGGTGGCTCAGTTGGTTAAGTGTCTACCTTTGGCTTAGGTCATGACCCCAGGGTCCTGGGATTGAGTCCTGCATTGGGCTCCTTGTTCAGCGGGAAGCCTGCTTCTCCTGCTTGTTGCTCCCCTGTTTATGCTCTCACTCTCTCGCTCGCTTTCTGACAAATAAATACATAATCTTAAAATTTAAAAAAAAGAAGGAAAGAAAATTCAGGTCTCTTCATTCCACTCATACTTGCTGAGTACCTTCTAGTACCAGTTATCCACGCTAAGGGCTAAGAATGCGGATAAAAACCACAATCCCTAGCGGGGAGTAAGTTCAGAGTCTAGTTTGGGAGAGGCCCAGTAAACACAGTGCTCTGAGATAAGAACTCTGGAAAGAGGGAAGAGGAGTGCTGCAAGAGAGCGGGGGAGGGGTGGTCAGAGCACCCTGGGGGGAGAGCCTGGTTGGTGGCATTTACCCTAGAAAGCTCTCTAGGTGGAGCGTCTGAAGTGAATTAATAAGGACAAGTGGCACTTCATTTTCCCACTTCTGTGGCCCTTCACAGATACTCTGAGCTTCAGTTCATCATTAGCATAAGAAAAGGACATATAGAAAAAGTTATATAGGTTTTATGCCTGCGGATTTGTAACTGCATGGCTGTTTCTGGTGATTTTTCACTTTT
The DNA here is from genome assembly GCF_022355385.1 of Mustela nigripes. Taxonomy (NCBI): domain Eukaryota; kingdom Metazoa; phylum Chordata; class Mammalia; order Carnivora; family Mustelidae; genus Mustela; species Mustela nigripes. Next base: position 81,643,027 of record NC_081561.1, on the reverse strand, counting down.
TCTTGACAGCATGCTTAACAATTTAGAGTGTTGGTAGTGTTTGTGATGGGTAAGGTAAAGGGACCCAAGATGCCGTTCACTGACTCCACAAAGATCCCCCTGTCTCTTACGGTCCCAATTATACATAGGATCCTGACGCGTCGTGAAGAGCAGCTTTTCGTTCTTACAACTTAAATAGGTAAACTCCTCCCAGCTCACTGACCTTGCTTAATAACGTCACAATAATCTATGAAACAGAAAACTGTGATGCATTTTTGTTGAGCCTTGTCATTGATCATGGGACTTCAATTAAACCCAAGAAATGTTCCAGTGGAAAATAGGATGAGACAGTATGAGAAGACATGGAATGGGATGAGAGATAGAGTGAAGGGGTAAGGAGAAGAAGACAAAGGAAACGATGGTCCTTCTCCCTCCTTCACGCCCAGCACCGCCACCATCTCCTCTTGAGGTCCCTCCTCAAGCAAGGTCACCATCAATGCACGGTGTTTTTACTTGCCCACAACTCCGGCAATAATGAGAACTAACACTATGCGAGACACGCTCACCAAGGCAGCGTAACATAGTTCACTCGTTTCATCAGCATAACTCCAGGAGGTAATATCATTTCTACCTGACATAGGAAAACTGAGGAACAGGCTTTGAGTAACTTCCCCGAATCCAGAGAGAGTAAGTGGCAGAAGTAGGGTTGGAATGAATTTCTGTCTTTGATTTCTACTCTCTCTTTTTTTTTTTTAAGATTTTATTTATTTATTTGACAGAGAGACATAGAGAGAGAGGGAACACAAGCAAGGGGAACTGGGGAGAAAGAAGCAGGCTTCCCGCTAAACAGGCAGTCTGAGGTGGGGCTCCAGGCTGGATGCAGGGCTCGATGAGGGGCTTGATGAGGGGCCTGATGCAGGGCTCAATCCCAGCATCCTGGGATCATGGCCTGAGCGGAGGGCAGATACTTAATGACTGAGCCACTCAGGAGCCCCTGATTTCTACTCTTTCTGTAAACTCATGAAGTCAAAGGTTTTCAGAACCCTTTTATCTTTATCTTCCTCAATTCAGTGGCTTATGAAAACTGAGGCATGAAAATTATATTGGTGACTTCAAGAAGAATAAAAAGGAAGTTGGAGGGGAAGTGGTTTAGCAAGTTTTGAGGACAAGAGTCTTTGGAGCTCGTAACTGGAAATACCTAAAGCCAAGGCTCAGCTGATTAACTCCTAAACCATGCCTAAGCTGACTAACTATTGTAGGAACTTCTTCACTATTTTTTAACATGTACACTTTTTAAAAAATAATCTTCAATAATCTTTCATTCTGATCCTTAACACCATATTTTTAAAATTGAGATATAATTGACATTAAGATGGTATTTGTAAGGACCTATTTAGCAAGAGGCTTCCATTAAGGTTAAACAATAACCTTGTTGTTTAACCATTAAACTGTCCCTGCTCCCCTTCCCCCAGGGGACCTACTTAAAAACAAGTCCCAGAAACCAGCCCCAGATAACAAAGCTCAAATACAAGGGTGGGTCAGGCCAGGTAGAGACATCTGATCAGTGGGGGGATGCATACTGTCTCCTAGCTACCAAGGAGTATGAGCCCCGCCCTTTGGGCACCTCTTGGGTACCAATTCTGAACAAGATGATAGGCTGGTTCAAATGTCTACTAGGGTAAATTGTACTTCAATTGGTCACCTAGCATGACTGTGCTGCTTTCTCTGTGTGTTACAATTTCATTGGCCACCTGTGCGTGGCCAGGCCCAACCACGTGGCCTTCGCCCTTAAAAGCTAGTCTGGGAAACAGAAAGGTCACCCTCTCTGTAAGAGGCGCAGCCCTGGCTGGTCAGTTTGATTCTTGATGCTTGACACGAAATAAAGCTTTGCTTGACCTTCGCTTTATATCAGTCTCGCACCTTTAATCATGTACCTATTTTTGGGGGCACATAACAGTATTGACTTTAGGTATACAATATAATGGTGATGAAAACTTTTAACATGCACTCTCAGCTAATTTCAAATAAATATACAATACAGTGCTATTACCTATAGTCACCATGCTTCCCTGGACTTATTTATTTTAAACTAGAAGTTTGTAACTTTGACAACATTCACCCATTTTGCCCACCTCCTACCCCCTGCCTCTGGCAACCACCAGTATGTTCTCTGTGTCTACGAGTTCATTTTGAATTCTACATATACGTGACATCATACAGTTTTTATCTTTCTCCATATGATTTGTTTCATTTAGCATATGACCCTCAAGTTCCATCAGTGTTGCAAACGGCAGAATTTCCTTCTTTTTATGGTTAAATAACATTCTGTTGTATGTATACCACAATTTTTTATGCATTCATCCATGAGCAAACAATTAGGTCCTTTCCATGTCTTGTCTAGTGTAAATCATGCTGCAGTGAACCCAGGGGTGCATATATCTTTTCAGGCTAGCGATTTTGTTTCCTTCAGATAAATACCCATGAGTAGAATCACTGGGTCAGGGAGTGATTTTATTTAATTTTTTGAGGAACCTCCATACCATTTTTCATAGTAGCTGCACCAACTTACCTTCCCACCAACAGTGCATGAAGGTTACCTTTTTCCACATCCTCCCCAACAGTTGTTATTTCTTGATTTTTGATAATGGCCATTGTAATAGGAGTGAGGTGATTGGTCACTGTGGTTTTGATTTGCATTTCCCTGATGATTAGCAATATTCATCACTTCCTGTACCTGCCTCTTGGCCTTCTTTGGGAAAATGTATATTCAGATCCTCTGCACATTTTAAAATTGGATTGTCTTTTTGCTATTGTCATATGAGTTCTTTGCATATTTTGATAACAACCCCTTGTCAAATATATGATTTGCAAATACTTTCTTCCATTCCACAGGTGGCTTTCATTTTATTGATGGGATCATTTGTTATCCAGAAGCTTTTTAGTTTGATGAGGTCCCACTTGTTTATTTTTACTTTTGTTTTTTGGTATCCAATTCAAAAAGTCATTTGCCAAGACTGATGCCAAAGAGCTTACTCCTTAAGTTTTCTTCTAGAAGCCTTATGGTTTGGGGGTCATATGTTCAATCTTTCCACATGTGGTTGCTCATCTTACCCAACACAATTTTTCGAAGAACCTATTTTTTCCTATTATATATTCTTGGATCCTTTGTCATCAATTTATTGATCATATATGCATGGGTTTACTTCTGGGCTCTGTATTCTGTTTCATTGATCTAGATGTCTGTTTTTATGACAAACCAATCTATTTTGGTTATAAGAGTTTTGTAATATACTTAGATGTTTAAACTTTTAAAGACTATATCCTAGAGTAATCTCACCACAAATGTGAATGTATGGAAATCATTCTCTCTTCAACTGCAAAGACCAAAGTGTTATTACCCCAGGATCAAATATAACCCTAACCCATGGAATCCCCACTCTACCCTACCCTATTCCCTGACTATTCACATACTCTTATTTATTTTCAAAGAGGATATGGTTTTATTTTGTCCCATAGATTTTGTTAAAAGAAAAAATTGAATGGTTTAGAAGTATATAAGTAAAAAATTAAAACTTAAGCTCTGCTTATGAGTATTTTTCCAGATATTATTGTTTTCCTTTCTCTCTTCTTCTGCCTCTATATATTTCAAAACTGGCTTCATAACACATATTTCATTTTTTTTTAAAGATTTTATTTATTTATTTGACAGAGAGAGAGATTGTCAGAGGCAGGCCCCTGGCCAGGGCGGCCTCCACCATTAAAAGATGGCGCCTGGCTAGTTGCCAGGTTAGGATTGCCTCGTGAGACTAAGCAGAACGTCCAAAGAGGAAGTAAACAGCATTGGTTGCTAGCGAAGTTGTTCGTTTAGGTGCACAGCCTGATTCGCTCCCTCCTGTACCCTGCTTGCTGATTGGTCATGTAAGCATATATAATTGTGTAGACTTGCGGAAATAAAGAGAGAAGATGCATCCGAACCAGGGTTCTTGTCTCAACCAGGGTTCTTGTCATCCTTGTGCACCGAGGGCGATAAATCGCGCCGGCACCCGGGAACTAAATAAAGGAATCTTGCAAGGTAATCCGCAGGAAAGCAGGGAGTAAAGGTCCGCAGGTAAGCAGGGACATTAGCCATGTTCAAAAGGGGAAATTCCGCGGTAAAGCGGGGAGTAAAAATAGAAAATCCTTGCAAGGGAGAAGTCCGCAGGTAAGCGGGGTAAAACCATGACAAAGGTGGTGAGAAACTTGTACAAGACCGCAACAAGAAGCGGGGCGGCCATAGAACCGGGATTTTCTTATCGAAACCGCAGGTAAGCGGGGAAGGGACCACAATCAAAGTGGTGGGAATCTTGTACAAGCCCGCAATAAGAAGCGGGGCGGCCTTAGAGCCGGGATTAACTTGTACA
>NC_081561.1:81636799-81638248 GCF_022355385.1 Mustela nigripes | reverse complement strand
ACTTATCAGCCCACTCCCATATGCGTCTGGCCACCGTTCCCTTTCCTCATAACAAATGCTAGTGAGCTGAATGATACGTTGAATTGCACTAAGAATTGCTATCTTTCCCAGTGCTGGAATATCACAGCCTTCAAGCTGGCTGTGATTATGCGTATCCCTACCCATGTTCCTATCCCAGTTTCCATTCCAGAGGACAATTTACCGGTGGTGCTATCCAGAAAGAAGAGAGATTTTGGTATCACAGCCGCCGTTGTGACAGCATTGGCTATATCTACAGCAGCTGCCACGGCAGCAGCAGTCTCGCTTGCTGCAACTATACCCACTGCGGAAGCTGTGAACACCTTGCAGAAGGAACGGCGGCTGCCTTCAAACACAGACTCAGATCAATGCACATCTGCAAGCAGGAATCCTGATAGTCAACCAGAGAGTGGATTTGGTTCAAGAAGATGTGGACATATTGGGGGCCCTATGGGGACTGGGATGTATAGTACCCTTCCCGGCAATTTTTGTAACTCCCATAGCCTATATTAATATGAGTGACTTACAGAATGTCTCCCGACAGCTCTCCCAATACTTGCGGGGGAATTAGTCCGCAGAATTCCAAAACTATACTGAGCACCTGCTACTAGGCATAACAAGGATAAATAACACCAGAGTTGAGCTTGCAACCCTCCCAGAGATAATCAAAACATTGTAAGATGTGTTAACCTTTACGAAACAATGGGCTAGCGTAATTGGTCTGATGACAATCCTCATAGTGGGCTTGATTCTGCTAGTAAGGAAACTGCAAATTTGGAGGCGACAGCAACATAGGCAACAACAAGCCATGGTTCAGGCCTTGTTAGCCATCGAGGCTGGAACATCCCCCCAAGTGTGGCTAAGTATGCTGGATCGGTAGTCAATGATGGGTAAGATTGGTGGGGGGGAAATATACCAACCTAAGACAGGACGCAGATCATTGATATCTGCCGTCTGATGACGAGTATGGATATTCCCCGCCACTGACAACCTAAGACAGGCACGATCCCTGCCATAAAAGAAAAAAGGGGGAGATGTCGGAGGCAGGCCCCTGGCCAGGGCGGCCTCCACCATTAAAAGATGGCGCCTGGCTAGTTGCCAGGTTAGGATTGCCTCGTGAGACTAAGCAGAACGTCCAAAGAGGAAGTAAACAGCATTGGTTGCTAGCGAAGTTGTTCATTTAGGTGTACAGCCTGATTCACTCCCTCCTGTACCCTGCTCGCTGATTGGTCATGTAAGCGTATATAAGTGTGTAGACTTGCGGAAATAAAGAGAGAAGATGCATCCGAACCAGGGTTCTTGTCGTCCTTGTGGGGCGAGGGCGATAAGAGATCACAAGCAGGCAGGGAGGCAGGCAGAGAGAGGAGGAAGCAGGCTCTCTGCTCTGCGGGGCTCGATCCCAGGACGCTGGGATCATGACCTGAGCTGAAG